>NC_134354.1:561813982-561891482 GCF_048569485.1 Anomaloglossus baeobatrachus | reverse complement strand
TTTATGACCGTTACCCCGTAAAACTGTATATGAAAATGAATGCGCAAAACTAAATTATCAATAGTCATGTTCTTACTGGTCACAATGGGTAGAGGACATCTCACTATACTATCCGACATAAACGATCAATGGTCAAAGTTTCTCTCCAATAATTTCAACATTCATTTATGTTTTTTTTAGAATTATATTCTAATCTTAGATAATTCTCACAAGTGGTCAGCCAAAGGCATCGTACGTATTAACAAGCTGTTACTTATCTTTACACACTAACTGCCAACAGACTTCTCTGGAGGAGTTCTTTTTCTATTCCACGTACAATGATTTTTCTTGGATTTACCAGAAAGAGGAACCAAATCCTGTATGTTTCACAGTAAATTTGGATGGATTATGTCCTGCCTCATCGTGTTACTAAAACCAGATAAGCTCCAACAACTTGTCACTAAAAACTGTATAAATCTTATATGAGCAAATATAGTTCAAACTTAAATTATGTCTTGCTGCTGCTAATATAGCAATAGTTTAACATATTAATGTCACATCAACTTGTATATATTATATAACCTTTTGTGAATTACCCTTTAAAAGTCTGAACTATGTGGCATGTAATCCCTTCACGTAGAGATTACAGAGAGCACTGATCTCTTCTGTAAAATGTAAAAGCCTTAGCAAGTGCTGATGTCACTGCTGCCGTGAGAGTCATTCAGAAAGTGTTCCTGCTAGGAACATTTAACTGTCAGTGAGGGTAAAACACACCTGGATATGAAGATCATGCCATGCATGAAATTTCCTCTGCCCATATCTGAAAGCTTTGCATCATGTGAGCTAATGTGTTCCTTTGCTGGTAGAAAACCATGCACCATTTGGTTTTGTGTATTTAGATGTTGATACAAGTTCTTACATATAAGGGCTAATTTAAACACTGTACATGTTTTACCTCTGAAGTCCCTTTATTTCTCTGCCAAGAACAGGACTGGATATCAACAGCTGCAGCATGAACAATTATTGATGAAGGAGCACTACCATGCATGGAACTTGCAATGAGCAGTTGGATGTTCGGACGGTCTTGACTCATGTACCAAGTATAATGGAAGACAATGTGGAACTCGAGCACTTTTCCAGAACGTCTTCCAAAAAAATGCTCGAGTTCCCCACTGACTTCCATTATACTTGGGACATGAGTCGAGCCCATCTGAGTGTTCAAGTTACAAGTACAGAGCACCCGAGCATGGTAGTGATCACACATCACTGTGAACAATACTTTTGTTCAACATTACAAAACAAATAATAATAATAATACAAATTGAGTAAATCGCTATTGCCTCTACTTGGTATCTATACTGTATAAATGTCATGACTTAAAACTGCTTTACATGCAGCGACATCGCTATCGATGTCGCTCGTGAAAGCACCCGCCCTCGTCGTTTGTGCGTCACGGGCAAATCGCTGCCTATGGCGCACAATATCGCTAGGACGCGTAACACATACTTACCTTCCTAGCAATGTCGCTGTGGGCGGCGAACAACCTCTTTTTTAAGGGGGAGGTTTGTGCGTCAACACAGCGATGTCACACAGCGGCCTGCCAACAGAAGCGGAGGGGCGGAGACCAGCCACATTAACGACACGCCCATCTCGTTGCCAGAGGACGCAGGAACGCTGCTGTTTGTCATTCCCGGGGTGTCACACATAGCGATGTGTGCTGCCTCAGGAACGACGAACAGCCTGCGTCCAGCACCAGCAACGATTTTTTGAAAATGAACAACGTGTCAACGAACAACGATTACGTAAGTATTTTTGATCGTTAGCAGTCGCTCGTAGGTGTCACACGCAACGACGTCGCTAACGAGGCCGGATGTGCGTCACAAATTCCGTGACTCCAGCGATATCTCGTTAGCAATGTTGCTGCGTATAAAGCGGCCTTTAGACACTGAAATGTATAGAACCTTTGTTTAACCTCAGGCATAAAAAAAGACTGTGGTGAACCCCCATCTGAAACTTGCTACCATCTACCATGCATCTGGCCAGGCGGCTGTTGCATCAGCTGTTTTCTTACACAGAGACTACAGTGGTAAGTTAAAGGGACTCTGTCCGCACAGAACGACTATCCAAAACAGTACCGGCGCTCGGTGCATCAAGATATAGCCAAACATTGACATACACCTTCCCACCTGCTTGTTTTTCCTTCATCTACGCCCTATTCTGGCTCTATGAAGCCAGAATTGTCAATCAAAGAAGAGGTGACAGGTGGAGATAAATGGAAAATGAGCAGGTTGGAGGGTGCACTTAAATATTCGGCCCTGCCGTGATGCACTGAGCGCCTCTACTAGACTTTGAACAGTCATTCTGTGATGACAGACTCCCCGTCAGAAAGCATTCGATTCATAAATATCAGTGATTTGTAAATGTGATGATTCTGCAGCTGCCGCATCACCAGCTTTAATAAGTATACAGGAACTGCCAGACGGCCAAGGCATAGGATGTCCCTAAAATCTGAATGGTCATTCAAGTTGGTGTGGTTTTTAGAAAGAGATTGTTGAATCATTGAATATTAATAGCTTTGCAGCTTTACCCACAGAGCTGCACAGCTATAATTCAATCAATGATCATTGTTTTACAATACATCTGAAAACAACACCAGCCTCCACTTCGGTGTGGTTTTTCTGGAGGTACCTTTGCTGGCTGTCATCCCTTATGTGGGAACATATTCTAAACAACTGAATGCTTTTGTTTTTGTGAAAAAGCAGATTGTACATGTGCCCTCATTGCTGGGGTATTACCCCTGTGCTTGTGAATGGATACCCTCTGGTATCCTGTGTGTGAACACTCACTGATGTGCGTGTGTATGGATTCAAAGTCTTGTCACTGTCTCCCTATAACCCACCTATATTGCATGTCCGAGGTGTATTGACACAGTGCGGGGCAGCAGACGCTCCTGTGGTGGCCAAGCAATGTCATGACAAAGGTGCTGATCACAGAGGGGGAAAGATATAAAGAAAAGGAGAAATCAAAAAAATTGGGTGCAACGCTGCATTCGGCAGCAGAAAAATACAAGGGGAAGGGGATATTGGGAGTGGTTAAGTTATGTTCCACCTAAAAGGATCTGACACACTCCCTCCCCTCAATACAAGCTGTTCCAGAGTCACATATCCCAGTTGTTCCTCCTAGCTACACCTGTGTGGTAACTGCTAGATTAAATTCTTCATCAAGAAGAAGTTTGTTAAATATTTATTAGGAAGATGAAACTAGATTGAGCAGAGTATCTCATGCTTCACTCCCAATACTGCAGGAAAATGTATACTGCTCAACTTATCATGGTCTTAAACAGAAGATGATTATCTGCAGATCCATATGGAAATCAAATGAGTCTTGGAAAGCTTAACTTTTCCGAAGAATCTGCTGTCTGCGGAAAAGGAGGACTAGTCATATTAGATATTAATATGCTTGATCATTACTGTCCCAAAGAAAGGCAGAGTCAGAAGTATCTGGCAAACCCTTTTCGCATAGCTGTAAATATTCAGGTAGCTATATTTATACACATGTAGGCTAGGACTACATTATTAGGTTACTTACATTATGCTTCATTTATAAAAAGTATATTCCAACCATTACATTACTAGGTGATATGATGGAAAATTTAACTTGAACTATAATCTTTTAATACAGCAGATATAATCTTGCTATTAAGACAAGTAGAGATATTGATTACTGAAAATAAAGGGGTCTCAAATGGGGGCCACACAAAAGATTTATTAATGAAATTATTTTACAAAACCCTTTTTTATACTCAGCATTACGTTATATACCCTTTTACACCATATGGCGATCACAGAGGGGTATTCCCCTCTAATTTCCATAGTGCAAGTAAAGCACTAAAGAAAGTACTTCTACTGTAGCAGACTTGCCTTTGTGTTACATGTTCACCTATTCTCTTCAAGTGTGTGCCAATTCCCATGGCGATAATGGCTACTCATCATTGTTTTTTTTTTTTTGTTTTTTTTTTTAAACATTGCTCGTGATCAAATCAGTATAATGCTGAGGCTTCCTTAACCCCTTAAAGAGGCAGTAATATTACATCCCTGTCATAATGTTTATCTCCACCTGCTGCTGCGGGCTGCAGAAGGGGATCCACGCACATGTCTGCTGATTAGTACAGCTGACATGTGTGCCTCGCAGGTACGAGTGGAATCGCTATCCACCCGTACCTGCTAGCTCCTTAAATGGCGCTGTGAAAATGTGACAGCACCATTTTAACGGCGATTGAGGTAGAAGTTTACTCACCGCCCGATACCGGAAGTCATGTGACGTGATCACATGGATCTGGTGGTTGTCATGGTAGCACAGGGTCATGTGATGACTCCTGTAGCTCACATGACTCAGGTCCTTTAACCAGCAGCCGAGTACTGCCGGTTATAAGGGATGAACATTTGTGCCGGTCTGAGTGGTGCTGCTCTGATTGGGAGGAATTAATGAGCGATCAGACTGCTGATCCTTATAGCCCCCTAGGGGGACAAGTAAAATAAAAAAAAAAAAGATAAAAAAAAAATTGTGAAAAATTAAAAAAAACACAAACAAAAAACCTAAAAGTTCAAACCACCCTCTTTCGCCTCATTGAAAATTAAAGGGTTAAAAAAATTTAAAAATAGACACATTTGGTATTGCTGTGTTCATCTATCAAAATATAAAATCAATTAATCTGATCGGTAAATGGCGTAGCGGCAAAAAAATTTTAAATGCCAAAACTAATTTTGGTTGCCACAAATTTTGCGCAAAATTTAATAACAAGTGATCACATCGTACCACTCTTGATGGTACCACTAAAAATGTCAGCTTGAGACGCAAAAAATAAGCCATCACTAAGCCATAGATCCCTAAAAATGAGAACGCTAAGGTCGCGAAAAATGGAGCAAAACGTACGCCACTTTTTTCGGACAAATTTATGATATTTTTTAACCCCTTAGATAAAAGTAAACCTATTAATGTTTGGTTTCTATGAACCCACACCGACCTCAGGCATCACACTGACATATCAATTTTACCATATAGTGAACACAGTGAATAAAATATCTCAAAAACAATAGTGCAATCGCACTTTTTTTGTAATTTTTCCTTATTTTTTGCAGTTTTCCAGTACACTATATGGTAAAACTCATGGTTTCATTTAAAAGTACAGCTCGTTCCACAAAAAAACGAGCCCTCAGATGACCATATTGACTGAAAAATAAAAAAGTACGCCTCTCAGAAAAAGAATGGCGAAAAAAAACCCGGAAAGCGCAACATCGGTCGGTTGTGAAAGGGTTAAACAAGGACGTGTGGGGTTGAGATAATTCTTTCCATAAATCATTTTTTACTGCATATTTTTTAAATAACTTAAAGACACATCAATTAGGTTAAATTGGTGGTACAGTAGCTGCCACCTCAAGTGATTCTGACAATTAGTAGTTCTCATGCTTTGCGTGGCCTCCCATGCTTGTTCTAGAAAGAGTCTTGGGTAGATAAAAGTCCTTTACATTTCATCATATAGTAATAAGAACTCATCCAATTTTAATATTTAGGGGATCAAAGTTTCTGCATGTTTAAAATAGCTGCCCAGCGCAAACAAGGTATTAGCTGTATACATGTTAGGTGAGGTGATAACTTTTTGATCAGTAGGGGTTAGACTATTGGGACCCACACCATTTGTCAGAACAGAGAACTTTTATCCCTATTAGAATGGAGTTGCAGTGTGCATGTGCGTCCGCCATTCCATTCATTCCCCCCATGGGGCCGCAGAGTGCTGATCTTGGCTTTTTCTGGCAACCCCATAGAGAATGTATGGAGCAGCCGCTGGATAGTCCAACCTGACTTTCTATTTTGTTATGTGGATATAAATGACCTAATCAGCCCCTCCGTGCCAATCCCAGAAATGGGGCACCCACAGATCAAGTTATCACCTATCCTATTAATAGATCAATAGGTGATAATATGTTTTCATTGGACAACCCCTTTAATGATCTGTGTTTTATAACAAAGAAAGAAAGTGATTTGTGGAAAAACAACTTTGAAAGTGTAGACATTTTAGGCATACTAAAAGTATATTGAAACTATATAAAAAAAACAAAAAACTTAGAGGGAGTCTGTGACGAGGTTTTTTCCACCTAATCTGAGAGCAGCGTAATGTAAGGGCAGTGATCCTGATTCCAGCGGTGTTTCACTTACTGGGCTGCTTAGTTTTGATAAAATCACTGATTAATCAGCAGTAGATTATTATTAGAGGACTACTTGACATGCTGCCAGGTAGTCCAGCATATTCATGAGCTCTGTATAACTGCTAGATCTGCAGCAGAGAAAACATTGATTTTATCAAAATTACAGCAAGCAACTCAGTAAGTGACACATCGCTGGAATCAGGGTCTCTGTCTCTACATTCTGCTGCACTCAGATGGGGGGGGGAGCAAAAACCTGGTGACAGATTCCCTTTAACTTTATCCCTGTTAAAGAACATTGACGTCAGTCCTGTGTTGTGTAAACTATAAAAGCAATGAATGGAACCAATGCAGTGGGACCCATGCATTTCCTCACCAATCATATCTGTCTCCTGGTGCAAAAAAAAAAAAGATAATGTCTGGTAGATAACACATAGAGCACCTCTCATCAGCAGTTATATGCAAGCAAGAAAACAGAACAACACAAATTAGTCATTTTCTTTATCAGCAGCCGCATCAGTCCCTTGAAAGCTGACATGCAGAGAGAACAGATTGCTACACCGTGTTAGCCTTCAGTAACAGCATAAACCAGAAAAAGACTAATTCAAGATAACAAAAGCACCTAAGGTGTTCCATGGCCACCACACAATGCAATTAAAGATTTAAATGCTTCAGAGTTTTACATATTTAGCACTGAAGGTCATGTTGCGCTTTGGAAAATAAAAGTGCCTGGGGTAAAACCAATGCAAGATGCAGCCTTCTGCTCTAGTAGGCAAGTTGAATAGCCAAAGCAATAAACACATCCACACGAAAACATTTAACGTGAAAGCTTGTAGACGTCCTTCTCTTGGAATAACACGCAAGATGAACAAGGTAAATGAGCAGATAGCTGTTGGGAAGCCATGTGAGCCGCATGGCAGTGTACATCTGCACTCACTAGACTAGCCTGTTAGCATAATGCTTTGACAACTCCATCAGCGCGGTCTCAAGGTAGCTGTCAATCAGGATGCATCATTTAATTCAACAGTACTCAAAGGATTTTCCCCTGCAACCCACATGACAGCACATCTACAGCTCTATTTATATCCAGGAGTCAGTTGTGTTTGCAGTGCTGCTGTAATTATAGGAAAAACACGTGCAACAGGTAGCAATGTTATCTGGATTGTGATTTTCTTTGCCATGATGCTGGGCAACGTGCGATCTCACTTCACAGTCATGACAAAAGCGCTATTAGTCACCCCCCCAACATCCGCCTCTGTTCAGACAGCACTTCATTTGCAGCTATCTATAATTAGATTAATGGTGTAGTGCAGTACAAAGCGGGTCCACTTCACATCAGATAGCATATGAATTAGGACAAACACTTATTTCAATTCCAGGCAGAGAAAGCAGTGACTAGGGTATTTAGCATACCCTTTATGGAGGAATGAGATGTTAATTGTGTACCATTACCACTAAACTGCTTGCTTGTTGTATAAATCACTCCGCTAATTGATGCAGAGATAGAAATGTAGCCACAGGCAAGAAAGCAATGGAATGAGAGAGCTGGAGATGGTGGATAAAGGATTATCGAATGGAACCAGATGGAGATGAGGCTCTTTTGAAACCTTTGCATTCTACCCAAAAGCCGCACTTCTGAAAAGTACAGAAAAACTGTTGTACTGAGTGTGGAGGACAAGAAAAGAAATGGCATGGCACTTTAGATCTGAAATACCCTTGTACAGAGGAGAAAAAAAAAAGAGAGAGAGACCTGACATGTATGCTGATTGTGTGGAAGAAATGAACTTGCAGCTTCCCTATTACAATAATGCAGTTTAATAGAGCTAAACCACGGAGCCCTTTGTAAGCCTTATAACCATCAAATTCACTTGTTAGTGGTCTTTTAGCAGAAATTCTTAAAATACTTTACATTTGGAAAAGCAGTCACTTTACCGTAACTAATGCTCACGAATAAAAAAAATGGATGCATCTTGAACAGGAGGCCCTATAATGCTGTGCAGCTGAAAAGGCAGCACAGGAACCCAAGCGGAAAGAACGTTTAACTGTTCAGTCAATTTATTAAAGTCATTCTCTTAAGTAGCATGGCCAAGTGGTGACAGCAGATTACTGTACTGGGAGCCAGAGCATAGAATAACAGCCACACAATTGAGATATCTTAACACACAATTGTGTAAAAGGAAAAATTACATCCTTTAATGATCCCTAAGTGGGCATCAGCACAAATATACAGGAAGCACTTCAACATTGTTTGCCAAAGACACAAGTGCCCTTTCCTGTTTATTGCACTGTTATGTTGAGTGATAGATATATTTGTGCAATGACTTTCACAAGATCAGAGGACTGAGCAGAGATAACCAGTTAGAAGTATTTGATATGAACTGTCTTCTCTTGCCTTAATAATAATTGTTATATGCTATTGTATGAAAGTTAAATAATCAAGAATAATCCAGACCATTTCATAATCTGCCACGGACGCTGGATTTAAAGAAACCCTCCATATTTGTGCATGTAATGTAGTGCAGTGTATTAATATACTCAATTACAACTGCTTCTTCCAGGAACCAGCCCCGTTGTGCTCCTCTTCTGAGTGACATCACTGCACTTTTAGACTCACTCAATGTGCTCAATGTGTAAGTCGGAAGTCACTTTGACATTGTAATGGGCGCTTTACACGCTGCGACATCGCTAGCGTTTGCTAGCGATTTCGAGCGCGATAGCACCCGCTCCCGTCGTACGTGCGATATGTGGTGATCGCTGCCGTAGCGATAGTTATCGCTACGGCAGCGTCACACGCACATACCTTGTCAGCGACGTCGCTGTGACCGCCGAAAAATCCCTCCCTCAAGGGGGAGGTGCGTTCGGCGTCCTAGCGACATCACTGCGGCGTCACTAAGCGGCCGGCCAATAGAAGCGGAGGGGCCGAGATGAGGACGTAACATCCCGCCCACTTCCTTCCTTCCGCATTGCCGGTGGCCGCAGGTAAGAAGATGTTCGTCGTTCTTGCAGTGTCACACATAGCGATGTATGCTGCCGCAGAAACGAGGAACAACATTGCTAGTGGCCAAACAACGATATTTTGTTTTTGAACGACCTCTCCAAAACCAATGATTTTTACCACTTTTGGGATCGTTGAAGGTCGCTCATACGTGTCACACGCTGCGATGTCGCTAACGGCGCCGGATGTGTGTCACAAACACCGTGACCCCGACGATATATTGTTAGCGATGTCGCAGCGTGTAAAGCACTCTTAAGTCTAGGGAGCCCAGTCCTCACACGCCATAGACTTGCAAAATGTAAAAGCCACTTTCAGGTCACACAGAACGCAGTGTTTCCTGCAAGGTCTGCAGAGTGGTGACGCAACTGAGAAATGAAGAACGGCACTGGCTTCTGGAGAATGCAGGGGTAGGCAAGTATATTAATACACTCACACTAGACGCACATACGTATATACACATTGAGTGAAAAAAAATATTCTCAGTGCTTCTTTAAATACTTTTTCATATGTATAACACAGCAGAATAAGTGTACATATTTTCTACTTACATACTTTTAAATTTTATACATATTTTACAACACAATAATATTAACGCATAGTTAAATAGGTAATTATTAGGACAAGAAAAAATTAATCAAAGAAAAAAGTTCTTAAAGGGTTTGTGACAAGTTTTGAAAATATTCTCTTATTGGATAGTTGAAACTTATCAACCGCTAGAACTTCCCACCAATCTCAAAAACAGGGCCATGGCCGAGCATAAACACCTCAGCTCCATTAATTCTCTATTGGTTAACGTCAAAAGTTGGGAAATAACCTGTCCAGAAAAGCTATTCTGTAGCCGACACTTGTTAATGTACACACTGTGCCATCTTTGCCTATCTTTGAGGATGGCTAAGCTTTGAGGGACTGAGATGGCCATGTGTCTTATAAGGCTACTAAGAGAGAAAGCTAAAAATTATTTGATAATTTGGGTAGAGAAAATCCAGAAACCTTAATAAAATAAAAAAAAAAAAATCGATTTATAGGTATTGGTTGGGAAAAAGGCATACCAGCAGTACTTTTATAATATTTGCTACCTTTATTGGCCAGAATATGGGTTAAACATGAGAAAGCTTATAGGAATTCCTTGTCTGATCGCGCTTTGACCAAGTAAAAAGCTAAACATTTGCTACACGTAACATTCATCTTTCATAAAAACAACTATTTGCTTGTAGATTTGTAGATTTAAGCAATTCCCAGCCAGCTCAACGAGCTGTTCTTTCATCAGCGTGTTGTGCAAATTCACCCTGATCTGTTTCACAGCGTTAATGGACCCAGGTCAGAAGAGAGATGCACACACTCGATCATGAGTGTTTGATTGACTTCATTGATGACACAATTACTGACACCTGTAAGTCTCTGGAGGAATGACAGTAACATGCTCCCACAATCAACATTGTGTAACCTCAGTGTGGGCATCAAGAAAGGCAACAGTAGAATGCAAATGACAGCCGGGCTCATTGAATTTAAAATGTGTGCTAATTTCAATGCCTGGCTGCATTAAACAACCTTGATTGGTTTCACTTAACCCCTCGTAGCATTTCTCTATACTCTGTGACGAAAAAGGGATGAAGGTCATGCTGTCCCAAGGGTCTGGAGTGTCGTAGAAGTTCAACAATTTTGGATTTTGGACAACATAATAAGGAGACATTCAGATAATCCTTTTTAGAAGCCAAGTTTATATCTTTTCTAAAGCTCTGACTGGACAATCAAAGGGACCAATGCAAACAACAGAGGAACGAGTAACACCTCCCAAATGTGCTGCTATTTGTCAGCAAGGAAAATCCAAGGCACGGAAGAAAAAGAAAGTCTGTGTTCCAGCCCCACTCCAAATCATTAATCACTCTATAGGCCTTTAAGAAGTAGCCCATTACAGCTGAGAGCTAAAGGCTAACTCTCTCGTCACTTGCATGTCAGCAGTGCCAGTGTTAACAAGGGAAAATATATGGCTTGTGCTATTCTGCTCCAATCCCCCAAGCCTTTGCTGCATTTAATTGAAAAAGGCAGTTAAACACAAGGTAAATCATTTAGTTAGCTGAGCTGTTTAATAACATATAATTGATAATGTCAATATGTCACGGAGATGTAATGCATCACTGTCACCACTTTTTAAGAAAGTCAACAATATGCAGTTAAAAATGGAATTTTTATGCTTGTCATTTGATCTAAATCCTATGTGATTAACATAGCCCCAATGTTTCCTGTGGTGCGGTACTTTTACCTTTCAGATTAGTTATTACGTTACTAGCAATACATAATACTTAGCCAATATTAAAATGCATAAAACACTGGAAAACTAAACATAAGAAAAACTGAAATAACTACAACACTGGAAGATATTGACAAATGGCACCTCATTCCCACTCATATACTGTATATACAACTACAGTAGAAGCACAGTGTGTGTGTAAAATATACATATATATTACATGTGTACCATGCAGTGAGCTGTATATTATGCAAAATGTAATCTTTGTAGAATAAAAAAGCATGTACACTTTACAGTTTCTTCAGCATAACTATCTGCTTGATCTATTAATTATCCAAACACACAAATACACACACACACACATTATATATATATATATATATATATATATATATATATATATATATATATATATATATATATATATATATATATATATAATGTATTTATTAGGGCATATTGACATCTTGCCACCATGAGGGTACATAAATAAAACGCATACACATGGTGGCAAAATGTCAATATACCCAAATACAGCAGCAGAGGAGTGAATCCCGAGTTGGACTTTAACCCCTTCACGATATACTTTTTTGCTTTTTTTCCTCCCCTTTTTCCAAGAACAATGACTTTTTTATTTTTCCATCAATATAGCCATATGAAGGCTTGTTTGTTTGTTTTTTTGTGGAATGAGTTGTACTTTAGAATGAAATCATCCCTTCTGCCCCATATTGTACTGGAAAACCAGAATATAAAATGCGGTGAAATTGCAATTCCACAATTGTTTTGGTGTTTTTTATTTGCCATGTTAACTATATGCTAAAACTGTCCTGGTAATATGATTCCCCAGGTCAGTACAAGTTTGTAGATGCCAAAGATGTATAGTGTTACTATTATCTAAGTGGTGAAAAAAAATTCAGAAGTCTGTAAAAAAAACTAAACCAATTGCGTTTTTGTTTCTCCTTTCCTGAGACCTCTAGTGTTCTCATTTTTCGGGATTTGGCGCTCAGTGTGGCTTATTTTTTGCATCCTGAGCTGATGTTTCCAATTTTACCATTTTTGGATAGATGCGATGTATTGATCATTACATTTTCATGCAATGTTGCACTAACCAAGAAAACATAATTCTGGTGTTTAGATTTTTTTTTATCGCTACACCCGTTATTGATCAGATTAATTGATTTTATATTTTGATATATTGGCATTTCTGAACACGGCGATACCAAATATGTGTTGGTTTTTTTTTATTTCAATGGGGCAAATGGGGGAGATTTGAACTTAGTTGCTTTTTTGCTCATATTTTTTAAAACTTTTTTTTTCTTTTACATTTTTTATTAATTTAGGGGACTTTATTCTGTCCTGTACTATCCAATCACTTTTGCTGATCAGAGCGATGCTTCAGTACTGCTCTGATCAGCAGAAATGCTAACCTCCTGTGAGTGCCAACACTTTGCTGGCATTCACAGAAAGCATGTCATGAGAGCAACAGGTGTCATCATCTGACTGCACGCAGCCATGGCAACCTATTCACACGCCCTGTGATCGCATCACGTGGCCACCGATGGTGGGGAACAGCGTAATCCCCACCTGAGCTCACATTACAGGGACAGAGACGGCCAAGGATGTATACATACATCCTTGATTGCGAAAGGATGATCTGGCCGTCTTGGCTGTTTTTTAATATGGGTCATTACTACATTAAATTAGTTGATAAAGTAATTACTTTGTGGAAGTGGTGTGGCTAGACAATCTCTTAATGTGGTGCACAATCTTAATAAAAAAAAAAAGGTGATTGTTATTATCTAAAATAAGTTTTAAGGATCAAACATTTTCCTTATTTCATATATCCTATTATAAATGTGTAGCTTTCAAAATTACAAGTTCTCTAACTTTTCTCCAGTAGTCATAAAAACTAAAGTGTATGCAGATAATGAATGGCAATGGCTTAAAAAACCCTCTGTATAATATAAAGGCCCAACTAAATAAATTCTATACAGAAAATATAAAACAATAGACTTGTCACTCAATGTTTCTCATGACATATGTTACAAATAAAAGAAAAAGCCTTAAAGCCGTTCCTCGAAAACCTAACAAAAGGAAGCCGCACTTTGCTCCAATAGAAAACTGAAATACGATACAGCCTGATACATGGAGCTTTAATGAAGCATAAACCTCAAAGCACCTATGACTTCAAATATCAATACAATACCACACATGGAGTTTTCTTCTCCTCACTTGTGCCCATAATTACCATATAGTGCAGGGTAAAGCTAATGATATGTTGGCAGATTCTCATTGTGTTTCAGAAGGAGAAAGTTTGACTTGATTTTGACTGCTTGCCGGCTGTGGTGATGCCTGGTGCAGGTGTTTAAGAGATAAGCGTGGAGGCTGAACCTGACAGGTGACCACAAGCTGTCTGAGATATAGGTAAATATGACACAGTAGTAATTTGCTGACATAAGTGGCACTTTCATATCCTCAAAGGCAACGGCAGTCACAATGTACTGTACAGCTCGCACAAAGAAGAACATGTGCTGCATTTGCTATTTGGCTGGCAGCCCTTGTTACCTATCAAGGCCGTAACGAGCAAGACAAGAAAAATCCATGACAAGAAAAAGGCTGACAAGTATCAGAGATCTTTTCAAAGCCTTCTACTTAATTACATAACAGGGCCTGCCATCTGCTGGAACCACCACTTCCTATTCTGCAACCTTGGTCCTTTTTATGTTGTTGGTGTAATTACAAGTTTATAAGCTACTTACTAAACCAACTAAAAGGTACTATTTCAAAGGCCTATATAATTAACAAGAGCAAACTGAAGTCTGGTATGGAAATGCAGTATAAAGTTACAAATAAGGACGATAGTGATTATTAAAGGTAAATAATAGAAAATAAAATAGTTTCCCCCCTTTGATGCTACATTTGCTGTATCAATATAAAAAAAACACTTTACAGTCCAAATGCTCACATTTTGTTCCGAAGCACAGAATGACTAGTTTTAGACATCCGAATATGAAAAAATATAGAAGAAAATGGAGGCTAAAAATTAAATATAAAGATGTAAATGAATAAAACGGCTTGTATTCCAATTGGCAATAATAAAGTCACTGACATATTAAGAGTAAAACTGGTTATTTTGGTACAATGGCTTCTGTTAACCCCTTACAAACATCCGCCGCACATGTATGATGCTGCAGGAAGTGTATCGCAAACCACCGTCTATGTACAGAGCGATGATCGCGCTAGCTCACTAGCACAGCTGACAAATTCATCAGCTGGTGTCCACAATTTATCATAGCTGACACCATGTATTAATGCCCACAATCAGTGCTTGCACCCATCGTGTGGCGATAATCACTGGAACATGCCCTGTATAAAGAATATCACAAATATTAGACCCGCAGGGAAGATATATTAAATTGCAAGGTGCTTACAAGGAGATACCAATCACTGTATGTATATATACAGTACAGACCAAAAGTTTGGACACACTTTCTCATTCAAGGAGTTTTCTTTATTTTCATTACTCTGAAAATTGTAGATTCACATTGAAGGCATCAAAACTATGAATTAACACATGTGGAATGAAATATTTAACAAAAAAGTGTGAAACAACTGAAAATAGGTCTTATATTCTAGGTTGTTCAAAGTAGCCACCTTTTTCTTTGATTACTGCTTTGCACACTCTTGGCATTCTCTTGATGAGCTTCAAGAGGTAGTCACCGGAAAATGGTTCTCACAGGTTTAATAAGTGGGATTTCTTACCTTATAAATGGGGTTGGGACCATCAGTTGTGTTGTGCAGAAGTTTGGTGGATACACAGCTGATAGTCCTACTGAATAGACTGCTAAAATTTGTATTATGGCAAGAAAAAAGCAGCTAAGTAAAGAAAAACGAGTGGCCATCATTACTTTAAGAAATGAAGGTCAGTCAGTCCGAGAAATTGGGAAAACTTTGAAAGTGTCCCCAAGTGCAGTGGCAAAAACCATCAAACGCTACAAAGAAACTGGCTCACATGAGGACCGCCCCAGGAAAGGAAGACCAAGAGTCACCTCTGCTGCGGAGGATACGTTTATCCGAGTCTCCAGCCTCAGAAATCGCAGGTTAACAGCAGCTCAGATTAGAGACCAGGTCAATGCCACAAAGTTCTAGAAGCAGACATCTCTAGAACTGTTAAGAGGAGACTTTGTGCAGCAGGCCTTCATGGTAAAATAGCTGCTAAAAAACCACTGCTAAGGACAGGCAACAAGCAGAAGAGACTTGTTTGGGCTAAAGAACACAAGTAATGGACATTAGACTAGTGGAAATCTATGCTTTGGTCTGATGAGTCCAAATTTGAGATCTTTGGATTCAACCACCGTGTCTTTGTGCGACGCAGAAAAGGTGAACGGATGGACTCTACATGCCTGGTTCCCACCGTGAAGCATGGAGGAGGCGTGATGGTGTGGGGGTGCTTTGCTGGTGACACTGTTGGGGATTTATTCAAAATTGAAGGCATACTGAAACAGCATGGCTACCACAGCATCTTGCAGCAGCTTGCTATTCCATCCGGTTTGCGTTTAGTTGTACCATCATTTATTTTTCAACAGGATAATGACCCCAAACACACCTCCAGGCTGTGTAAGGACTATTTGAAGGAGAGTGATGGGGTACTACGCCAGATGACCTGGCCTCCACAGTCACCAGACCTGAACCCAATCGAGATGGTTTGGGGTGAGCTGGACTGCAGAGTGAAGGCAAAAAGGCAAACAAGTGCTAAGCATCTCTGGGAACTCCTTCAAGAATGTTGGAAGACCATTTCCGGTGACTACCTCTTGAAGCTCATCAAGAGAAGGCCAAGAGTGTGCAAAGCAGTAATGAAAGCAAAAGGTGGCTACTTTGAAGAACCTAGAATATAAGACCTATTTTTAGTTGTTTCACACTTTTTTGTTAAGTATTTCATTCCACATGTGTTAATTCATAGTTTTATGCCTTCAATGTGAATCTACAATTTTCAGAGTCATGAAAATAAAGAAAACTCTTTGAATGAGAAGGTGTGTCCAAACTTTTGGTCTGTACTGTACCCAATACCTCGCAATCTTTTATTCTTAACCAAATATTTTTTAAGTTATCCAGACTACGCCCTTCCACCTGCGTTATTGGAGGGGATTTTCATGTTAATTTTTCAGACACATATGATAGGCTCTGCATATACAAAATACAGCTGAACAAATCTCAACGTAGATTTTCGGCAGACTAAAGGAAACTAATATATAAATGTGGCTTTTGATCTTTGGCTTATAAATCATCGGACTGAGAAAACCTACACATTTTTCTCCCCTATGCACGGTACTCATACCAGAATAGACTTCTTTTTTTGGCAATATACAAACATTAAGACTGACATTAGGCACACACATTGAGGTAATATCGTGGTGAGATCATGCACCTGTAATGCTCACCCTCACTCAGTCTTCAACACAGACTAAAATATGCCTTTTGAGACTCCATGAGTCCCTGCTTAAGATATTAATTCAGAAAGAGGATTTGGAGGGAAAAATAGCTAAATACTCTGATATTAATAAGGGTCAGTGTCCTGTTTTTCAACAGTAAGGGAAGCGCATAGAGCTGTTATTAGGGGTATAGCACTAGGTTCCGTATTAGGCCAGAATCACACTTGCTAGTGCCTCGCGTGTTTCTCATGGTAGAACCCGGCATGGCCTCACACTATGCATACAGGAGCGTCTGAGCTGCATAGAGATACATGCAACCGACCCGCTCCTGTAAGGGGAGTGTGCGGCCAAGCCGGGTTCTACCATGAGAGACTCGTGCGAGAAACACGCGAGGCACTAGCAAGTGTGATTCTGGCCTTAAAAAGGATAGAGGCCATCAAACTAACCTACTTACCACCCAATTAAGAGAACTTGAAGCGAAATTTACTGTTGCCTCATCCAAAAGAATCTTAATATTTTTTTCTGTGCACTCGCAATTAAAAGACATTATTAATTAGAAAAATGATAAAATGTTAGTTTATAGTATACGAAAATATTATGACAGGGAAATAAATCTCAAACTATTAGCGAGGAAGCTCAGAGATGATAGAAGTCAGCCTTCAATATATGCTCTTAAGCGGGCTTTACACGCTACGAGATCGCTACAGCGATCTCGTTGGGGTCACGGATTTTGTGACGCACATCCGGCCGCTGTAGCAATGCCGTTGCGTGTGACACCTATGAGCGATTTTGCATCATCGCAAAAACGTGCAAAATCGCTCATCGGTAACATGGGAGTCCATTCTCAAATATCGTTACTGCAGCAGTAACAAAGTTGTTAATCGTTCCTGCGGCATCACACATAGCTCCGTGTGACACCGCAGGAACGAGGATGCTCTCCTTACCACCACCAGCCATAATGCGGAAGGAAGGTGGTGGGCGGGATGTTCATCCTGCTCATCTCCGCCCCTCCACTTCTATTGGGCGGCAGTTCACTGACGCAACTGTGACGCTGAACGAACCGCCCCCTTAGAAAGGAGGCGTTTCGCCGGTCACAGCGACGTCGCAGGGCAGGTAAGTCGTGTGACGGGTCTGGGCGATGTTGTGCGCCACGTGTAGCGATTTGCCCATGTCACACAACCGATGGGGGCGGGTACCCACGCTAGCGATATCGGTACCGATATTGCAGCGTGTAAAGTGGCCTTAAGTCTCGCGGTGACGCCGACTTTTTACCGCTCGGCCAACTTAAACTATCAGCTGATGCCATCAGGAGACTTCATCAGCTGATCACTGGCAGATCCTGCAGTGATCGGACGGGAGTCAGCACGGACGTGTGTAGTTTTTTTTTGCTTTGCACTGATGCATCAGCTGATTGTATAAACTGCTTTTATACAATCAGCTAATGTGTGATGTGATTCAGGCCCTTGAACCTGACACATCATCTGATCGCTTTGCCTTCCAGCAAACCGAACAGATGATCTTGGACCTGGATTGGACGGCGCGGGACCCTTGATCCAGGATTACTGCGGAGGGGGGTTCTTTACTTCAATAAATATGGAGTTACTATTTGGGTTGTGTTTTATTTGTAATAAAAATATTTTTCTGTGTGTTGTGGTTTTTTTTTTATCTTTACTAGAAATTTATGGTGGCCATCTCTAATATTGGCATGACACCATGAATTTCGGGTTTAGGGCCAGCTGATAATATACAGCTAGACCTAACCCCATTATTACCCAGCGAGCCACCCGGCATCAGGGCAGCTGGAAGAGTTGGATACAGCGACAGAAGATGGTGCTTTTATGAAAGCGCCATTTTCTGGGGTGGCTGCGGACTGTAATTCTCAGCGGCGGTGCCCAGAAAGCTTGGGCACCCTGCACTGCGGATTCCAATCCCCAGCTGCCTAGTTGTACCTGGCTGGACTCAAAAATTGGGCGAAGCCCACATTATTATTATTTTTTTTTTTTTTAATTATTTCATGAAATTAAAAAAAAAAAAAGGGCTTCCCTATATTTTTAGTCCCCAGCCAGGTACAAATAGGCAGCTGGGGGTTGGGGGCAGCTGTACCTACTGTACCTGGCTAGTATACAAAAATATGGCAAAGCCAACGTCATTTTTTTGGGAGGGGGGCAAAAAACTCCTGCATACAGTCCTGGATTGAGGATGCTGAGCCTTGTAGTTCTGCAGCTGCTGTCTGCTCTCCTGCATACACTAGTGGATGAAATATGCTGAGCTTTGTAGTTCTGCTCCCCCTGCCTCTCCCTCCAGCATACAGTCCTGGATGGAGCATGCTGAGCCTTTTAGTTCTGCAGCTGCTGTCTGCTCTCCTGCATACACTAGTGGATGGAGCATGCTGAGCCTTGTAATTCTGCAGCTGTCTGCTGCTCTGCATACACTAGTGGAGAATGAAGAACATATTGAAAAAGAAAATGACATCAGACCCTTTTTTTTTCAACAATCTTTAATGGCATTGTTCACTGATAAAAAACGCATAAAAACGCAGCAAACGCACCAAAACGCGGTAAAAACGTATGCAGTATTTTGCCGCGGGTGCATTTTTGTGCGTTTTTTGCCGCCAAAAAAAGCATAAAAACGCAGCGTCAAAAAAACGCAGTGTGTGAACTTACCCTAACACTTCTTTCATTCCATCCCAAACAGTAGTTTCCCCCCATATACGGGATATCGTTGTACTTAGGAGAAATTGCATAACAAATTTTGGGGTCCATTTTCATGTTACCCTTATAAAAATGCAAAACTTGGGATTAAAGCAACATTTGGATTGTAGTAATTTAAATTAACACAATCTATACAATTTCCATTTTCTAGCAAGTATACAATCATGGATTAACATGCCAAGTTCAGATAATACAAAAAAATTACCAAAAACCTCAAACTCCCTTACAGCAATTTCCTTCCCCCCACATATCCCAATCTTTCACATAGAGGGACCAAAGGATAGGGATAACACCAGAGAAAGAAGGGCCCATAACTGCATAAAACGCAAATAACATGACATAACATGTCAATGTATAAAACAGCTTTGAGTAGTGGTAGGCTTAAAGGGAACCTGTCACCTGTAGAAATACCATTAACCTTCAGAAATGGGAGTAATCTGCAGGTTAATAGAGTTTGAAACCTGGCCCGATGCCTGCACATTGAACCCCACTGTGGGGTGAAAATTAAATTTAATTCTCAAAGCAGCGTTCGGGTTTTAGTCACGGGGCTGCATCTGTTCAGTCACCGCTCTGTGTATGGAGAGCGGTGGCTGAAACCACACCCCCGACATTGACTGACAGCAGTAGAACCAGCTGTTAGTCAGTGCTGGGGGCGTGGTTACAGCTAGTGCTCTAGATTCAAATCTCTAGATTCTAAACCTGTGCCGTGTTGCCAGTGTCGCAAGTTAGATTCAGATTGAAGTAGTGCAAAGGATTTAAAAACTGTATCCTGAGTCTGTTAAACAATAACGGTAATGGCCAGCTTTAAATCGTTTAAACTTTAACCCCTTCGTGACCTTGCCATTTTTCGTTTTTGTTTTTTTCTTTACTTTTTCAAAGAGGCTTAACTTTTTTTTTATTTTTCTATTAACATAGCTGAGTTATACTTTTGAATTAGAATATTCATTTTACTATACAGTGTACTGGAAAATGGGAAAAAAATTCTAAGTGTGGTGAAATTGCAGAAGTGCAATCCCATAATTGTTTTTTGGCTTTCGATCACTATTTGGTAAAACTGACCTGACAATATGATTCTCCAGGGTCAGTATGAACAAATAGCTACCAACCATGTATAGTTTATATTTGTGCTTTAAGTAGTCAAAAAATCAGAAATTTGTACAGAATTTTTTTTTCTTGCGTCGCAATGTTAAGCGAACCATAACATTATAATTTTTGGGGGGATTTAGGGCTGTGGAAGGGCTTATATTTGTGCCTGGAAGCGAACGTTTTACTTATACCATTTTTTGGTACAGTGTTTTGATCAACTTTTATTACAATATTACGGCAACAAAAAAAATGTAATTCTGATGTTTTTATTTTCTTTATTTTTTCATTACGCTATTTACTGTTCGGATTAATTTATTTTAGATTTTGATAGGACATTTCTGAACGCAGCGATACCAAATGTGTATTTTTTAAATGTTTTATTAATGGGTGATTTGAACTTTGAACCCGCGGCTGTCAAAGACATATGATGTCTTATTAAATCAGCCTTCATGTGCAAGGAATGACGCAGCCTCGGTGTGTGAGCCTGCATCAAAGGCAGGGGCACGACCTTTGACATAAATGTAGACAAAGGTTGTGAAGAGGTTACGGAACTCTGTTAAAAAAAGAACAAATGTATATTGCAAACCTGTTAATGCCATTTTTACCCACTCCATTTTCAGTAGAAAAACAATTAGAATATAAATTATATCAGAAAATTCTATATGATTAGGGATAAAGGAATGGATGTTTAATATATTTATTGATTCACATAAAATCAATCTGATTATCCATCTATTGTGAATGAGGAACTAATTTTTTTGACTGAAGCTCAGCAAGTAAAAAAAGCTCTATGAGAACGGAAATCTATTACTGAATGTGTGCTGTTGCGTACTGTAATCATTTATGGCATATACAAGCAGTAATCTTCCACCCCCAAATAAATGTAAATATATATCACAGTTGAAACCAGAAGTTTACATACACAATCTATAAAGACACATATGTAGGTTTTTCTCACTATCTGACATTAAATCAGAAAAAAACTTTCCCGTTTTAGGCCAATTAAAATTAACATTATTTATATTTGCCAAATGTCAGAATAAAGAGAGAATGCTTTAACACATTTTTATTACTTTCTGCAAAGTCAAAAGTTTACATACTTTTTCTTAGTATTTGGTACCATTGCGCTTAACCCCTTCACAACCGGCCGATGTTACGCTTTTCGGTTTTTTTTCGCCATTCTTCTTCCGAGAGACGTAATTTTTTTGTCAGTCAATATGGTCATGTGAGGGCTCGTTTTTGCAGAATGAGCTCTACTTTTAAATGAAACCATGTACCATATAGTGTACTGGAAAACCACAAAAAAATTTCAAATGCGAAAAAATTGCAAAATAAGTGGAATTGCACGATTGTTTTTGAGAGATTTTATTCACTGTGTTCCCTATATGATAAAACTGATGTGTCAGTGTAATGCCTGAGATCGGTGCGAGTTCGAAGACATCAAACATGTATATGTTTACTTTTATCTTAAGGGTTAAAAAAAATCAGAATTTGTCCGAAAAAAGTGGCGTACGTTTTGCGCCATTTTCCGCGATCCATAGCGTTCTCATTTTTCAGGATCTATGGCTCGAGCTGACTTTTTTTAACGGTACCATTTTTGTGCACATTCCTTGTTTTGATCGCCTGTTATTGCATTTAGTGCAAAATTTGTGGCGACCAAAAAAACGTAATTTTGGCATTTGGAATATTTTGCCGCTACGTCGTTTACCGATCAGGTTAATTGATTTTATATTATCATAGATAAGGCATTTCTGAACGCGGTGATATTAAATGTGTTTATTTTTTTAACCCTTTAATTTTCAATTGGGCAAAAGGGGGGTGATTTGAACTTTTATTTTTTTTTTTTTTTTTTTTTACATTTTTTAAAACTTTTTTTGAACTTTTTTTTATTTTACTTGGTCCCCTAGGGGCCTATAACGATCAGCAGTCTGATTGCGCATTCATTTCTCCTGATCAGAGCAGCACCGCTCAGACCGGGAGAAATTATTATCTCTTGTAACAAACAGCACTCGGCTGTGTCTTACAGAATCTGAGTCATGTGAGCACAGGAGTCATCACAAGACCCTGTGCTACCATGAAAACCACTGGATCCATGGGATCACGTCATGTGACTTTCGGTATCGGCTTGTGAATACAATTATAGCGCGATCGCTTTTATAATGGCGGTCACATATTGACAGCGCCATTAAGGGGTTAAACTGCATGGGTGAAACGCAATTCCGCTCATGCCTAGCAGGCCCACATGTCAGCTGTATAAATCAGCCGAGATGTGCGCTGATCGCCGCAGGTTGTTTGCAGCAGCACACAGGGATTAACACTATGGCCGTTAGGACGTAATATTACTGCCCGTGGTCGTTAAAGGGCTAAACTGTATGACTTGGGTCAAATATTTTGGATATCCTTCACAAGCTTCTCACAATAGTTGGTAGGAATTTGGGCCCATTCCTGACAAAACTGGTGTAACTGAGCCATTTTTGTAGGTCGCCTTGCTCAGTCCTGCGTTTTCAGCTTTGCTCATAAATTGTCAATAGGATTGAGATCAGGGTTTTGTGATGGCCACTCCAAAACATTGAGTTTGTTATCTTTAAGCCACTTTGTAACCAGCTTGGCAGTATGCTTCGGGTCATTGTTCGATTGGAACACCCATTTCAGCCCAAGATTTTAGCTCCTGGTTGATGTATCGAGATGTTGCTTCAGTATTGCCACATAATCTTCTTTCTCATGATGCCATCTATTTTGTGAAGTGAACAAGTCCCTCCTGCAAAACAACCCCATAACAAGATGCTGCCACACCTGTGTTTCACAGTTGGGGTGGTGTTCTTAGGCTTCAAATCTTCTCCCTTTTTCCTCCAACCAGAATGATAATCATTATGGGCAAACAGTTGAAAAAAATGTTTTCGTCATGCCACAGGACAGGTCTCCAAAAATGTATTTCCTTGTTCCTGTGTTGATTTGCACACATTAATCTGGCTTTTTTATGTTTTTTTTCTGGAGTAATGGCTTCTTCCTGGCAGAGTGGCCTTTCAGCCCATGTTGATACATTACTCGTTTCACTGTGGATAATGACACAATCTTACCAGCTTCCGTTCCGACAATATGGGCTTATTAAAGTGCAGACACTCAGCTTTAATTTGAGGGTATTCACATCTTGGAGTATAAATTTAGGAATTCCAGCTTTTTAGTATGTAGATGCCTCTTTAATTGGCTGCATGGACTATTCCCGTGTTAATCCCTCATCAATTAAGCAGGTAAAAGGTCTAGAGTAGATTCCAGGTTGCCATTTGCATTTGGAAGCTGTAGCTTTAAACCCACAACAAGCAGACAAATGAGTACTCAAATGAAGAGAAACGCATCATCATAGGATAAAAATAAAAAGAAGAAAACCATCAAGGAAAGATAGCAGAAATGTTGTTAAAGGTGACAAAATCAAAAGTTTAGTATAATCTGCAAAAAAAGCGCACTGGTAAGCTCAAAAAGGTATGGATGTCAACGGAAGACAACAATGATGAATGATCGAGGAATCCTTTCCATAGTGAAGAAAATCTCGTTCACAACATTCATCCACATGAAGAACACTCTCCAGTAAGGTGTTTCAGTATCTAAAGGCCCCTTTACACATAGACTTTGTAGCGATCCCACCAGCGATCCCGACCTGGCCGGGATCACTGGAAAGCCTCTGGTGAGCTGTGAAGCCGGCAAACCTGGCTAACGACGCAGCAGCGATACGGACCTGCAGAACGACCTAGTTGGTAGTTGGGGACGTGTCAAAGCAGCTATTTGAAAGGGAAGTCGCTAACAAAGTCATTTTAACGGTGTCAAACACAATGATGCTTGCTGCGCAGCGGGAAACAAAGGACCAAAAAATGTTCCAGAGAGATGTGTAGCGATCAGCGACCTCACAGCCGGGGCCAGGTCGCTGATGCGTTTCACACACTGCAATGTCGCTGGGGAGGTCGTTATTACGTCACAAAACCGGTGACGTTACAGTAATATCACTAGCGATGTTGCAGTGTGTAAAGGGGCCTTAAGTCTACCATAAAGAGAAGACTTCATGAGAGCAAATACACCAAGGTGCAGCACAATGTGCAAACCATTAATTAGCCTTACAAATAGAAAGGCCAGATTAGACTTTGCAAAAAAAAAAAACATCTAAAGGAGCCACCCTAGGTCTGGAAAAGCATTCTTTGGACAGATGAAACTAAGATGAACCTGTACCACAATGCTGTGAAGAAGAAAATATGGATGACTTGGAACGGCTCATGATGCAAAGCATACCATATACTTTGTAAAATATGGTAAAGGCAGTGTGATGGTATGGGCCTGCATAACTTCTAATGGCACTGAATGACTAGTGTTTACTGATGATGGGTCTGAAGACAGAAGCAGCCGGATGAATGCTGAAGTGTACGGGGCTATACTTTCTGCTCAGATTCAACCAAATGCACCAAAATTGGTTAGACCAGGCTTCACAGCATAGATAAACAAGAACCCAAAATATACGGCGAAAGTAGCCGTGGAGTTTTTTTAAAGTGAAGAAGTGGGATATTCTACAATCCCACAGTCAATCACCAGATCTTAATCCCATCGAGCATGTGCTTCACATGGTTCAGATAAAACTTAAGGCAGAAAGACCAAGAAACAAACAACAACTGAAGTCGGGTGGCCTTAAAGGCCTGGCAAATGGTCACAAAGGAAGAAATCCAGTGTTTGTTGACATCAAATGCCTGCAAAGGATTTCTCTACAAAGTATTAAAAAGAACATTTTATTTATGGTTAATTTGTCTAATTAGTTTTGGCCCCTGAAATGAGGAATCTTTGTAGAAAAATGGTTGCAATTCCTAAATGTTTCACAAACATTTTCCATAAAGGCCAGATATGTGTAGTATAAGACTGAGGGTACATTTCCACTTGTGTACAGCTTCCGATGCGAGAGCATCAGAAGCGATATGCTAATGACCCTCTGCTGCGAGCGTCAGATGATGGTCAAGGGACTGTGATGTAATCTTGCTATCGCATCACAGGTGCGGAGAAGAGGGAGGGAGCACTTTTTCCCCCATCTCCTCTACTGCCTGTCACTGTGTATGTCGCACTGCACTCGGATTACATGCGAGTGCAGTGCGATGTTTCACACGCTCCCATAGCCTTGTATAGGGGTGCGTGAGCTGAGACTCACTGCCAAATGCAGCATGCAGTGATTCATTCCGCATGCCGCTGTAGCATGAGAAATCAATTGCAGATGGACGCTGCCCCATAGTTTTGCACTGGTGCGAGTACTATCCGATGTTTTATTGCAGGGGTGGGGAACCTTTTTACTGCCGGGGGCCATTTGGAATTTCCTACTAACTTTTGGGGGCCGCACAACATTATCAACTTGAAAAATGACCCTGCTATATTTGGTCAAACGATTAATTAACTCACCTTTACTGTGGAGGCAGGAGCTGCCTCTCTTTGGTGCGACTGTGATGTTCGGTGATATTAATCATCTTGAATCTCATAGCTGCTTTTCCAAGTTTGTCTCGGTCTGGAGATGCTGGGGGCATATACATCACAGGAGGGGCTGGGGCGCATAAATTACAGGAGACACTGGGAGTACACATCACAGGAGGGGCTGAGGCATATACATCACAGGAGGGGCTGAGGCATATACATCACAGGAGGGGCTGTGGCGCATAAATTACAGGAGACACTGGGAATACACATCACAGGAGGGGTTGAGGCATTACATCACAGGAGGGGCTGAGGCATATACATCACAGGAGGGGCTGAGGCATATACATCACAGGAGGGGCTGTGGCGCATAAATTACAGGAGACACTGGGAGTACACATCACAGGAGGGGCTGGGGCATATACATCACAGGAGGGGCTGGGGCTCATAAATTACAGGAGACACTAGGAGTACACATCACAGGAGGGGCTGAGGCACATACATCACAGGAGGGTCTGGGGCGCATAAATTACAGGAGACACTGGGAGCACACATCACAGGAGGGGCTGGGGCATATACATCACAGGAGGGGCTGGGGCGCATAACTTACAGGAGACACTGGGAGTACACATCACAGGAGGGGCTGGGGCATATACATCAGTAGGGGGGCATGGACAGCCCTGGTGGTGGCACAGACATGACTAGGGACAAGGACTGCACTAGGTGGCAGCACGGACTGCACTAGGTGCCAGCACGGACTGCACTAGGAGGCAGCACGGACTGCACTAGATGGCAGCACGGACTGCACTAGATGGCAGCACGGACTGCACTAGGAGGCAGCACGGACTGCACTAGGAGGCAGCACGGACTGCACTAGGAGGCAGCACGGACTGCACTAGGAGGCAGCACGGACTGCACTAGGAGGCAGCACGGACAGCAATAGGAGGCAGCACGGACAGCAATAGGAGGCAGCACGAACAGCAATAGGAGGCAGCACGGACAGCAATAGAAGACAGCACGGACAGCAATAGGAGGCAGCACGGACAGCAATAGGTGGCATCACTAGTGAGACACAGACAGGTCTGGGGAGCATAGACATCAACATGAGGGCACGAACTGGGGGGCATAGACAGCAGTGGGAGGGTACAGACAGCAGTAGCAAGTTCAGAGCACTGGGGGTACACAGTACTGAGGGGTGGCACATAGCACTGGGGAGCACGGACAGCATAAGGGGGGCACAGACAGCACTGACCATGTCATGGACAGCACTGGTGGCAGCATGGACAGCATTAGGTGGTGTGGACAGCACTGGGGGGCATAGACATCACCCGGGGGGTACAGACAGCACTAGGGGGCACATACAGCAGTGGGGGGTTACACAGCATTAGGGGGTACACACTGTACTAGGGGGTGCACACTGTACTACGAGGTACACACAGCACTGGGGGTACACACAGCATTAGAAGGTATACACAGCATTGGGGGTACACACTGTACTAGGGGATACACAGCACTGGGGGGTACACACTGTTCTAGGGGGTACACAGCATTGAGGGGTACACACAGCACGAGGGGGTACACAGCACTGAGCGAGGGGGGGAGCGATGGGTTGAGTGACAGTACTCACAGTTGAGGGGGGAGTCACACACACAGCACAGCACAGGTCCGGGAGGCTGGTAAATCTGCTGCAGCTCTTCTGTGACTTATCGCAGCGTGCTGCCTACCCCGCCCACCAGAGCACACTAGCACAGGTCGGAGTTAAGCCTAGAATGTATGGGCTGCAGTCAGGTCCTGGAAGTCAGGATCTGGATAGAGCCCGTACATTCTAGCATCTACCCTCAGGGCATCAGGCAGTGGGATTTAAAGAGCCAGCAGCCTGGAAAAGCGCGGCTGCCGCCAGAGCACAGCGTTCCCCAGGAATGTGCCCGGGGGTCGCATAAAAAGTCGTCACGGGCCGTATACGGCCCGCGGGCCGGAGGTTCCCCACCCCTGTTTTATTGGATCGCACTTGCACATGAAAATCGCAAATTTAACAGTACCCCAATAGTAGTTCTGTGGACAGATTAGCGCACCTGAGCTGTGGATCTCTGCAGCTCTTCCAGAGTGACCACGGGCCTCTTGGCTGTGTCTCCTAATTAGTGTTCTTCTTGCTTGATGTCAGTTTTGGTGGATAGCTATATCTTGGTAGGTTTACAGTTGTGCTGTAGTCCTTTCATTTTTGGATGATGGACTGAACAGTGCTCTGTGAAATGTTCAGCGCTTGGGCTAACACCCTAACCCTGTTTTAGTCTTCTCTACAACTTTATCTCTGACCTGTCTGGTGTGTTCCTTTGTTTTTATGATGCTGTTTGATTCCTAATGTTCTCAAATGAACCTATAAGATCTTCACAGAACAGCTGTAGTTATATTGAAAATAAATTACCAGGTGGACTCAATTTATGAATTAGGTGAATTCTAGAGGCCATTCATCACTCAGGATTTTATTTAGGGGTATTAGAGTACATAACCTGAATATAAAGGTTAGAATTTTTAAAATATTTTGAAGATTATGTATCATTTATATTACACATATTACACCAATGCTTGCTACTTTGTGTTGGTACATCATGTCAAGTCCCAATAATATTATTAAGTTTATAGGTGCATCATGAAAAAATGAGGAAACGTTCACAAGGTAGGAATACTTTTTCAAGATAGTATGTATATATACACAGCTAAAAAGAACCAGCCAAGCTAGGTGTGCAGGCTGCTGGTTATTCATTTTGTACAAGAGCAATAAAAGTGCAGGTGTCGTGGAGCAATATTCTAGCACAGTATTGCCCAATCTGTATATTATGATTTCCCTACGTTTAATTATCCTGCAGCATATAAGTAGTCTCTCAAAAAAAACAAACATTTTAACATGTGTAAGCATTCTGTATGGGAAACTCAGAGAAATTACTATTGCTCTTTAAGTGAACCTTCCTGGCCCACCAAGGCTTACGAACTGCCACCTTTAAACTGCAGAGCCTTACTGTTGCCCTGCAATGACATTCTAGATGTTCCAAAATTTATTTTATTTCAGTAAAAACACTGTTATATCGCTGCTAGTCATATGGAAATTAGCCTGGGTTAATCCAGCCTCAGGTGCTATAATCACGCACCCTCAGTGTTACTGACATTTTCACTTTGCCTGTCACAGCTGTAATGCAGGGAATCTCACCTGTCAGCTGTGTCCTGCACTAGTACTAGGTAATTTGCATATCACTAGCGGCGATGTAAACATGTCATTCATGCAAACAGAAAGCGAGTTTTGGAACTTCAAGGACTTCATTAAAATAAAAAAATAGACCTCTGAAGGAGAACGGTGACATTTTGAGCCTCTTCGGCCACCTGACAGGTCCCATTTAAAGGGGTTGAACATAGCAGTGTAAGTTACAAATACATTATTTAAAAATTAGCGATAATGATTTCATTTGTAATGCGTCACCTCCATTTTTAGTATAGTCTTCTGGAGTGAGTGCACACGTATCCTTTCTTGTAACTACTAATAGAGAGCCATGTTACCCATGATATCCATCAGCAGTCTTTATTGACACACACAAAAAAAAAATCTGTGCATAGCATTGTGCAGGCGCTAGTTTCCCATGCACAGTTGTTCATTTTAATAATCAATTCTATGATGTTGGTCTGTAAGCTTTACATTCATGCATATGCAAGATTATAACAGGTGTGAAACACACTGGAATTCTTAAATTAAACCTGGGTTGCATTAATTGAAAACGTATGATGTTTAGACTATGAGAGGAAAATGTAGAAATACTGCCTACCCTGCCCTTCCTTGGTTTATCAATAATAAATACTACATTGGAACACACAATCATGTTCTGCCTAAATGCAACATTTTTGATAAATCAAGAGATAAAAATTTACAGTGGTTGCCTGTGTTAAAAAAAAAATAAATTGAGAAAACAGCTTTAAAAAAAAATAAATAAATAAAAATAAGCATTAGTGTTAAAGGTCCTGGAGCTTCAGCATCGGCTTTGCTGCTCTCTGCCATACTTTGCCTATAGGGCTGAAGCAGTAACCATCTGTCTGCAACATGTGGGTGCTGTACTTGAAAAGTGACCCTGATGGTCTCATACAGTCAACCTTGGTGTGAGCATTGTAGCCACTCACTGTCCAGCTGTGTTTTAGACAGAATGTCATTGCCACAACCCTGTAAACACAGCTAGCAGGAGGCAATAGGGAAGGTGGCACTGGAGTCGCAAAGGCTATTAGGTAAGTAATTATTTTATTTGAAATCATTACCTACATTTACCCCATTTTTTAAGTCTCTGGTGGGATTGTAACTGCTCCCACAGCAGCTCATTCTTCTTCCAAAGCTGCTCATTATTGCTCATCTATATTCACTGCTTTCTCCGCCCTCTGGCAGTCCTGACGTCTTTGAATGATTGCAGTCAGACACACCCCCAGCCCGTGTGACAGTTTCTGACTGAAACCAATCACAGGAGCTGTCTGCGGGTCACTGTAGATTAGAGTAAAAATAAATAAATTAAGGTCCCCCATATTATGACACCCAGCACAGAAAGCCCACGGCTACAGGTTGCAGCCCCCAGTCAAGTACTTATGTTGGCTGTGTATCAAAATGAGAGGAATCACATGTGGCTTTTTTAAAAATGAATTAAACAAATAATTAAAAAAAAAAAAAAATGGCATGCGATCCCCCCAATTTTGATACCCAGCCATGATAAAGCCTGACAGCTGGGGGCTGGTATTCTCAGGCTGGGAAGCCCTGTGCTTATTGGGCCTCCCAGCCTAAAAATAGCAGCCTGCACCCACCTGAATTGCCCCTTCCATTAGATTTCCTGAGAATTCCAGGCCCGTGTCCGCCACTCAGGTATGTTTGAAACTGCGTGTATCCGGACTTTCACAGTACGAGTCCGCACATCACTAGTGAACAGTCCATTCTTCTAGGAAATGGCTGGGGAACAATAAAAGTGCGATAGGGTGTTATCCACTTTACAGCCTTGGGTAAAAGGTGATACCACTTATCTGATGCGTTGAGACACAACAATGCAAAAGGTAGTAAATAAGGATCACAGCTGCTGTAGCTCTACTGATTGGCAAGGCCAATGTGTTGCTTCAACAATTCAGATGTACCTGCGCTGCTGATATTGTGTGTAAAAAAGGAATCCAATTCAAGAGCGGGTATCTGTGCGGGTTTTATCCTCCACGCGTTTTGAAACATTCTTACTACATCTTCAGGAGAGCCACAAAGATCCACTCCATTCTTATGGCAGTTTTAACGTGGAAATGTCCACCATTGTATCTAAAATTTAAAAAAAAAAACACAGGCTGCAAAGCCGCCACAAAAGACGTCCAAAGAGGAGTCAGAAAAGATGCTTCAGGGAAAATATTGCCGGCATTCACCTTCTGCTTCAAAAAAGATGTATTACGCCAATGTCTATGTGTGCTTAGTCTAATAAACACTTTAAACAGCTAAATAGAAAACATAAAAAGACTAATCAGAAACAATGTATCATGTGCAGAACAAGCAAATGCAAATTGTCATTGACATAGAATTTATACTTCATTCTTTTCAGAGTTCCACAGTCCTGTCGAGAACCCTCAGGGCATATAATCATATCTTTTACATTGTTGTTTTTATTCACAATATACGACAGAGGCAAAAAAGAAACTAAAATGACCTATATCAGAGTGTGCAATTTAGGCTTCCCAAATTATCACTTGTGATACAGTAACCACTTTATTATAATCAACTTTAAAAAAATGTAGACAATGAATCTAATTATGTGCAAGTAAACTGTCAGCTACAATATTGACAGATGTATTCCCTGCTATTTACTCATTCTTTTACAGGATACAAATAATTTGTAAGAATGTGTAATTTACAGACACTGGATGGTTTAAAACTATTTAACTATTCCCTCACTTTACTACTGTATATTAATGCCTCCTCGGAGTTTGATTTTGCCATACTTTAAGTGAATACTATGGGATGACAACGTATTGATTTGTACTTTCATGTTATCACAACAAAATATTTACTATTCTAGCCAATGTACCTAAAATTTTATTAAATGTGGCACACTGCAAGTTTGAATTGTTTTTGTTTTATGCTAACCTTAGTCTTGAGAAGAACATAAAGACCTATTGTATAAGGTATGGTAGTGCCTTTTTGAACTATGACTTGAGATGAGCAGACTCGAGGTTTTTTTACATTTATTGTTTAGAGTTTGAGTTCAGAGATCGCTTCCTGTACATTTGCAGACCACTTGCATGAGCATTGCTGTGCTCACATACACTTGGTGCTCAGCCCAGTGCGAGCCACTTGTGTTGTTTGAATGGCTCACAATGGGATTAACATCAGTGTGATCGGATGTAGTGTGCACCAAACAAAACAAAACAAACCAAAAAAAAAGGGGGAAAACCATGCCCACTCAACCCCGGAAGTTGTCTGTTTATGGCTAGCTGCATGTGGGCAGAGACCCGAACTGCCCAATTTGTGACCTCCATTGGGGTTGAGGTCAAGTCCAAACCGAACTTCCACAGGTCCGCTCATCTCTAATTATGACCCCACTTGGGTGTTGGGCACGTAGTAAATCTGTAGATGGCCCCTAAACTTGTAGCACTTAAAATTGTAGGGATAACAATCTCCTCAGTTGGCAAGACAAGCTATCTGGCCCCCCCGCTGCGAATTGCAGTCCGCAGCCACCCCAGAAAATGGCACTTTCATAAAGCGCCATCTTCTGGCGCTGTATCCAACTCTTCCAGTGGGCCCTGGTGACGGGTGGCACGCTGGGTAATAAGTGGTTAATACTAGCTTTGTTTTACTAGCTAGTATTAAGCAAGAGATTCTTAATGTCAGGCAAGTTTGACCCGGCTATTAAGAATCTCCAATATAGGGATAAAATAAGACACCACACAGAGAAAAAATGCTTCATTAGAAATAAATACACAGACACACTTAAAGACTCCAAGTTTATTACTCTCTCACCCCTCCATGATCCTGGTCTTCTGTCTTCTTTCTCCTTCAACCCATGCAGCTCTGCTACATCAGACAGCACTGCATGGGAGGAAGAACACTTCTGCTCCCCGTGCAGTCTAATCACTCAATGAGCATATAAGATAGGATAGAGAAGGGGTTAATGCCGCGCATCAGCCAAATGAAGACGTATAGTGTTGATGAAGTTTTTCTTTTATTCCATAGGTCTACGAGTTTCAAGGTAAAACCTCTTCACCAGGACCAATGTATCAACAACAAGACTTGTTGTTGATACATGATTGTGTTGTGTTGTGAAGACCGAACACGGAACATTGGGGGGTTCGCCTATCCCTAAGAGGCGTCAGCCTCGAAACGCGTAAACCGGTGTTTCTGGGGCCATTTTGCTGTTTTTTCACCTACCATCCGTGTGTGTTTTTTACTATATTTTTTCAATAAAAAAAGTTTATACTCCCTATGTGCTGGAATACAATTTTTTACCTTGGATTGTTGTTGGACAGACGCCGTGCACTTGGAGGTGAGCTGGATACCATTGAACTTTCTTGCATTCCTTAATTATGTGTTTGATGCTTTACTCACCTGTATGAATAGGCAAAGGCTATTTAACCGGATACAGATGAGGGACAGTAGTTAAGGGACTGGGTGTCTTGTAAATGGCTTTGTATTACCAAAACCAGCAATTAAAATATTTGATATAAAATAGTCTCTCAAATCCATGCTTGGCATAATGTCTCAAGCAAAACGGTATACGTAAAATCAGAATTGAAAAAAAAAAAGAAAAAAAAAGGTGTGTGTTTTTTATTTTTGTTTTAACGTCAAACAGTGGAGTGGATCCATAAAAAAAAAAAAAGAACCATACAAGGATGCTCATCTCCTATTTTTCATCTATTCTGGTTCATAAAACTTCCACAGAGTGTCAACACACTAAAAAATAATTTAAAAAAAAATGTAGTTTTGGCTCCAGACTCAAACTCGGATTCAACCGTCACATAGTGCCTAAGGCTAAGTTCACACAGGGCATCTTTTGTTGCATTTTTGTGGTCACAAAGATGCACTAAAACGCATGCATTTCCTTCTCCCAGCAAAGTATATGAGATTTTGATTATGCTGTCCACACTGGGCATCTCTTGTTGGCTGCATCTTCGCTGCGTTTTTAAAGATGCACCCAAGATGCAGCATGTCAATTCTTTTTGCGTTTTTCCAGCATTTTTGAGCCCTTCTAGTCAATGGATTTGACTTAAAAAACGCAATTGCAGTGAAACTGCGTCAAAAACATATTGCGTTTTTGCCGCGTGTGAAGATACCCTAATAAGTGTTACAGCTCCACCCTCATGGACAAGTCCCATCTTTCCGCTTCTACATATTGGTTAAACCCATTGTATTGAGATTTTTTTTTTATATATATATATATATTTCTAACCCAATATCTTAAAATAAAAGATAATCTATACATAATTAAAAAAAAAATGATTGAAGAAGGGGAACATTGTAAATTGTCATAATAGTAGTAGTATATTAACATCTTTACTACTGTTGTGCATACTGCCAATGATTTTACTTTCATATTCATTCACGTGAGTGATTTCATACAGTAGAAACAATGGTGGGGACAATTATTTATGTGCAGCAGCTCAACAATATAACATAAATGAGAATGATAATTACTATGATTAGCCAAAGTGAAACTCTAAATTAAAGAATGTATCTGTTCACACTGTACATTACCTTTACAGGCTACACTTAGCAATTATCAGTATTCTAGAAGGCACTATGTAATCAGGATATTCACATTTGAATTGTAAAAGTATGCTAATGTACTAACATTTCTTAAAATAGCTTTAAAGGAATCATTTGTCTGTGTTGTGACCTCTTCGTTTTGTTTTAGAATTGTCAAACTAAAACCATATCAGATATCCCAAACTTTTTCATGTGTAGTGTTTCGTGCAGCCCAAGGGATAGAACACTGGGATTTCCTGACCCTCTGAAAGTTAAGTCTCCCAGTGGAACCAAACTTCATGGAATAGTTAAGACTGAACGACTCTCCAGAAAGAAAGATGCTCTTCATGAATATCAAACTACAAACAGCAACACTAGCACTCTGAAGTTAGCTACAAAAACATTCCTTTTTGTGGTGTGTATGTGCGCCTTTTTAATCACACTTCCTGTTGAAACACATCTGTAATAATTTTTCCTTAAGTGGGTATATACTGTTATATGCAATTACTCTCTTTACATATAGACTTGAAATGAAAGTATATTTCATAAACATAAACTCTGCTAGGTTGTAAGAAAAGTTTGCAGTATTTATTGCGTCATCTGGCAGTGTCTTTAACCCCTTCACGACCGCGGGCAGTAAAATTACATCCTATTTTAACGTGACTTAACGACCAGGGACGTAATTTTACTGCCTAAAGTTCATTTGATTGCCGTGGCCATAGCAACAGCTTTCAAATTATGTCCCCTGCTGTTTCTTACAGCAGGGGACCTTTGCTTGACCCCATGGGGGGTGGCATTGCCACCCCCATCGACGATCGATGTGATTGGCTGTTCAAATCTGAACCGCCAACCACATCATTCGCACTGATTTCGGCAAAAATAATGCCCGAATTAGTGCAATACTATGAGATCCAGCTATGAGATGCTGTAGCAGATACAGCAGATTATAGGTGGATCTCAAACATGCCGCCCCCAGCCCCTGCAGCACTAATTGGAGCGATCGTGCTATGACGCGCAATCGCTCCAATCAGTGTGCAGTGGGGCGGTCTGATCTGCAGGTGGCCGCCCTCCCCAGGCCTGTGCTGGTCTGGGGAACCTCCCCCAACATGTCTGCAGCGTGGAGTGGCTGGTACTTGTGGTACCACGCCACCGCTGTCGCCGCTAATGTCACCGCTTCTGCGCCTGCTCCAGGTGAGTATTCCACTCCCCTTGCAGCCCGTGCGCGCTCCCGTTATGGTCCCTGCCCGCGGTCTGCCCCCCCACGCCCCGATCTGCCCCCCGACATCCCGATCTGCGCCCCCTGCGATCTGCCTGCCTCCTCTGTCATCTCTATTCTGCTTCCTTCCTTCCTTCTTTGCTTCTCCGGTATCCCCCTCTGCTCTCCCCTCTCCCCCCTCCCCTCTCCCCTCCCCTTGACGTCCTCTTACCTGCCTTCACCGGTTCGTCCGATTTCTTCACTGGCCCGATCACATCTACCTCCATCTCTGGGTCCTTCCTGGGTCTTCTGCTGATCTGTCCAACGTCCTGCCTGCGGCTCCTGTACAGCTGTCTATCTCGCTTGCCTTCTGTTCCTCCTGCTACTCCTCTGGGTACTGTGAGTATAACTTTTTTTTTTTTTTCCCTGTATCCTGTCCATTTTTACACCTCATCTGTCCGTGCATCCCGCCGAGCACTGATCACGGATGCAGATAACGGATCTGCATCCGTGGTCAATTTTTGGCGTGACTTTTTTTTTTTCCGTATCCCCAACGTGTTTTGTATCACATCTGTCCGTGCGTCCCGCCAATCGCTGATCAGGGATGCAGATAACGGATCTGCATCCCTGCTCAATTTTTGGCGTGACTTTTTTCCGTATCCCCGACGCTTTTTGTATCGCATCCATCCGTGCGTCTCGCCGAGCGCTGATCAGGGATGCACATAACGGATCTGCATCCCTGCTCAATTTTTGGCGTGACTTTTTTCCGTATCCGCGACGCTTTTTGTATCGCATCTGTCCGTGCGTCCCGCCGAGCGCTGATCAGGGATGCACATAACGGATCGGCATCCCTGCTCAATTTTTGGCGTGACTTTTTCTTTTTTTCCGTATCACCGACGCTTTTTGTATCCCATCCGAATGTGCGTCCTGCAGCGGTCAATCAGTGCACCGCGTCTGTGCGTTTGAAAAGTCAGTGGGCGTTCGTTCTCTTCTGAGCCCCACCATGCGCCCAAACAATTTATTTCCACCACATATGAGGTATCTGCGTACTCAGGAAAAATTGCACAATACGTTTTATGGTGCAGTTTTTCCTGATACCCTTGTAAAAAAAAAAAAAAAAAGCTACCTGGTTGATGCAAAAAGTTTGTGGTAAAAAAAAAAAAAAAAAAAATTTCACGGTTCAATGTTATCAATTTCTGTGGAGCCCCTCGGAGAGGAGAGGGTCAGCAGCATGTATTTCTATGCAGCTGACCCACTCCTGTCCAGAAAGGGCAGGCCGTGCCGGGAGATACAATGCGAGACTCGCACGAGTCACTCGTAAGTGTGATGCCGGCCTAACACTTAAAAAGAAAAAAAAAAAAAAGTTTCATGATGTATATGGATGTGTTATGAGTATTACATACACTGGTGTGCATCTTTATACTCTATGCATATGTGTTACTGTTGTGTAAATATAAGAGACACGTATTATTGTCTATTTTATATGTGTGGCTAATGTGAATGTGCATGTACAGTGCCTTAAAGTATTTGTGCCCTGCAATCTTTTCCACATTTTTTCCACTTTACACCTACAAACTTATTAGTATTGTATTGAGATTTTGTGTTATATATCAACACTACGTAGCAAGTATGTGTGAAATGTGAAGGAAATTATACATGGTTTTCAAAATATTTTAAAATATGAATCTGAATATTGGGACATTTGTATTCAGCCCCCCTTAGTCATCACTTTGTAGGACTACCTTTCATTGCATTTACTGCTGCCAGTCTTTTGGGGTGTGTCTCTAACAGCTTTGCACATCTATAGGCTGAATTTTAGCTTATTCTTCCTTGCAAAATAGCTCCGAGTGAGATTGGATGGAGAGAGTCGGTGAACAGCAATTTCCACTCTTACCACAGATATTCAATGAGAATTAGGTCTCAACTTTGACTGGGCCATTCACACACATGAATTTGCTTTAATCTAAACCATTCCATTGTAGCTCTTGCAATATTTTTAGGCTTGTTGTCCTGTTGGATGGTGAACCTATGCCCCAGTCACAAGTCTTTTGAAGCCTCTAACACAGTGTTCCCAAACAGATCATGGTTTCAGGATTTAGGCTATGTGCGCACAGTGCGTTTTTCGCGGTGTTTTTGCGCGTTTTTCGGGTGCGTTTTTGGCCTCAAAACTGCAGGACTTTGCTTCCCCAGCAAAGTCTATGAGTTTTCATGTTTTCATTTTTGCTGTCCGCACACATCTGTTTTTTTTTACCTGCGTTTTTGAGTTAAAAAAAAAAAATGGACATGTCAGTTCTTTACTGCGTTTTTCGGCGTTTTCCCCCCATGCAATGCATTGGAAAAACGCAGCAAAACGCAGAGATCAAAAACGCAGCAAAACGCAGCCAAAAACGCACCAAATCGCGGCAAAAACGCATGCGATTTTTTTATGCGCTTTTTCGACGCAGGTGCGTTTCTGTGCGTTTTTAGCGGCCAAAAACGCACAAAAACGCAGCGTCAAAAAGACGCAGTGTGCGAACCTAGCCTTACTTAGGATTGCAGAAGTGCTGGAAATATTACCTGTACAATAGTAAGCAAATCCTGAAAACGTGATCTGTTGGGGCACGGGAGGACTGGAGTTGGCAAACACTCCTCTAACAGGTTTTCCTCCAGGATTGCTCTGTATTTAGCTCCATCCAGCTTCCCATCAACTCTAACCAGCTTCCTTGTCTCTAATGAAGAAAAGCATCCCAACAACATGATGTTTCCACCACCACGTTTGGCAGTGACGTTTTCATGGTGATGTGCAGTGTTAGTTTTCCACCAGTGTTTTGCATTTATCCCCAAAAGTTTCACTTTGGTCTAATCTGACCAGAGCACTATATGCACTATGCTAGCTGTGTTCTATACATGGCTTTTTACATACAGGACATATGTCTTACTTTCAAAAGTGGCTTTCTTCTTGATACTCTTATATAAGGGCCAAATTTGTGGAACAAATGACTGTTGTCCTGTCAACAGATTCTCCCCCCTGCGCTGTGGATCTCTGCAGCTCCTACAGAGTGACTATCGGCCTTTTGGCTGCTTCTGTAATTTGTGCTTGCCTTTCTCACGATGTCAGTTGAGGTGAACGGCCATGTCTTGGTCGGTTGGTATTTGGTCCATACGCTCTCAGTTTTTGAATGATGGATTGAACAGTGCTTTGTGAGATATTCAGAGCTTGAACATTTTTTTTTTTAACAACTTATCCCTTTTAATTCTTCTACACAACGTTACCCCTGACCTGTCTGGTGTGTTCCTTTGTTGTCATGAATATGTTTGATCCTTAAAGTTCTAAAATAGACATCTGTGGCCATATGCACAAGTTGAGTATTTAGTGAATTTTTTACCTCAGTATTTGTAAGCCAAAACCAGCAGTGGACAATCAGAGGAAAAAGTATAATAGAAACATATGCACCTCATTTTTTTTTTTTTTTACCCTCGCCTGGTATTGAATTACAAATGCTGAGGTAAAAAACTCACTACAAACTAAATGTGTGCACATGGCATAGGGCCTTCACAGAACTGCTGTAGTTATAATGATAATAAATTACACACAGGTGGCACTGTAAATGTATATAAGGATGTGGGAGCCGAAAGTGTAGAGCCCAGACAAGTTCTGCATAGGGGCTATTCCCTGTCAGTGTCAGACCCTGCTAACACTTATATGGCATTTTTTGTAATTTGACTAAATATTTTGTATTTTATGGATTCTCTCTCCCAGTTCTGGTTTTTATCCTTTGGATTTGTGATCCATTCTATACACTTGTAAAAGATAAATACACAGCTAAAAAATAAAAAAACAGGTATCAAGTGGGCTTTATTGTGGTTTTTGGAGATATGGCCACAGTATGTTCTAAAAGCCCAAAAGATAGTGGAAAATCTCTAAAGCTGGGGTCACACTAAACGACAGCGACGTCGCTGTTACGTCACCATTTCTGTGACGTAACAGCGACCTTGTAAGTCGCTGTTATGATCGCTGCTTAGCTGTCAAACACAGCGACGCAGCAGCGATCATAACGTCGCTACATGTGCAGAGAGCAGGGAGCCGCGCACACTGCTTAGTGCTGGCTCCTTGCTCTCCTAGCTACAGTACACATCGGGTTAATTAACCCGATGTGTACTGCAGCTACATGTCACAGTGCAGAGAGCAGGGAGCCGCGCACACTGCTTAGCGCTGGCTCCTTGCTCTCCTAGCTACAGTACACATCGGGTTAATTAACCCGATGTGTACTGCAGCGACATGTCACAGTGCAGAGAGCAGGGAGCCACGCACACTGCTTAGCGCTGGCTCCTTGCTCTCCTAGCTACAGTACACATCGGTTTAATTAACCCGATGTGTACTGCAGCTAATGTGTAGAGAGCAGGGAGCCGGCACTAGCAGCAAGAGCGGCGGAGGCTGGTAACGAAGGTAAATATCGGGTAACCAGGGAAAGGTCTTCCCTTGGTTACCCGATGTTTACCTTGGTTACAGCTTTCCGCAGCTGCCAGACGCCGGCTCCTGCTCCCTGCTCGCTTCATTTCGTCGCTCTCTCGCTGTCACACACAGCGATGTGTGCTTCACAGCGGGAGAGCGACGACGAAAAAATGAAGCAGGACATTCAGCAACGAGCAACGACCTCACAGCAGGGGCCAGCTCGTTGCTGGATGTCACACACAGCAACAGCGACGGGACGTCGCTGCAACGTCACAGAAAATGGTGACGTAGCAGCGACGTCGTTGTCGTCGTCGCTGTGTGTGACACCACCTTAAGGTAACAATTTGCTTGTCACGTAATTAACATTACAATTTCTTTTTTCTTTATAACTATACAATTTTCAAGTGAACCTCATGTATAGTCTAGCAGTGCATTCTTAAGACAGGGCATACTGTGTCTCTAAAGATGTTATACTCCAGTACAAATAATCTGTCATGTGTAAAACAGGTGGCCATATATTATTACATTATAGCTACCCTAAAATATGTTGGTTGAAAAAATGACAAACTCAGAATAAATTTATTTAATAGTTTCAACTGCCAACAGCCACACTTTTTTTCAAAACCAGTTTTGGACAATGGTTGCAAAAAAATGTTAGGAAAGGGAAGCAATTCACTTGGAAACATAAGGGAGCTGTTTCAGAGGATAACCTGCCTTCAAAGTTTTTTGTTTTAGGTATCAGTGTATAATACATAACAAACATCAAAGGGATGTTTTACACAGAAAAATAACAGAACATGAAGTTTTCCTGCAATTCTTGTGGACTAGGCCAGAATTCCTATAAGTAGCTCATATCCTGTGCTTTCTGGTCTCAGGTGGTTAACTGTTGTTTGCGGAACACATGTCTAAAGAGCCTGTCACTTCGGTCTGAATTATTAGCAAGTTCACAATATGTCTCACCAATTGATCCTGCTTCTCACATAGCATTATTATTTTAAGTCAAGTGAACAAGTGTGACAGCTGTTTAGTAGGAGGTCATGTCACCTGAGGAAGCCTAAGTAGAATGGTTGAAAGTGCTTAGGAAAATGTATTGGAAAACTGCACTTTTATCATTCAAGAGTATGGACTCCTTTCTATAGAATTCATTTTCCAGCCAGTAAACATTTTATTGCTTACAACAGTATAGCTTTGATGGGAAAAAGATGGTTTATGCCTATAAAACCAACAGGAGATAATTGAAACCGGTCTTCATCCTCTAAGTAAACTGCTTTTATTTTCCTTTATTAATGTTTTCATTATTCATTCATTCCTTTCATTTTTATGCCCTATTATCTCTTCAATAAATGTAATACATACGGTTAGCTTGTGTAGATAAAGTAACAGATACTAATCCAAGTAATTTTATTTATTGAGGGGATTGTTCACCTTTCACAATGATCATTTTTTATGCCAATAAATAATTTTGTGCTATATAATTGGGATTTACCTCGACATAGATGACAGAAATGCTGGAAATCTCTATGAATGATGCTAAACAGACAAACTAACATTTTCTTTTCATTTTTTCCTAAACTTGGATCCAAAGACCAAAATGTACATCAAAGTGAACAGTGTGGATTCTGGAAAGAACAATGTTCTCTGAAAACCAAAAACATAACGTGGTAAGAGAAGCCCTTTAGGAAATGCACAGACTACATTCCACATGTAATGCTGGGCAGGTCCTCTCTGTGGAAAGATACCATAGCTTCTTTTACTTGAGCCGACAAGCGATGAATGAGCATACGCAAGTACGCTCATTCCCAACTGTCGGCCCAAATAAACATGCTGGCAATCACCCAATAAAAGAGCAAAGCATTTGTTCATCGCATGATTGGATTGTTTACGCCAGTATAAAAATCATTATCAACAGCTTCCATATAAACAAGGAAGGTGCTGCCAATAAAATGATGTTGTATGGGGCAGAACAATCACATAACACAGAACTGGCCTGTAAATCAGCGCTGCTTGTCTTCTACTATAGGCGATCTGTACTTGTTAATGGACTGAAATTGGCCCATCTAAATGGACTCCTTGTTGTGCATGGTATATGAGAGAAAAAAAAACACAATGTGACCGCACGTTTAGAAGCGATATTGTTCAGTACATAAAAAAAACATACAAAATTAGGGGCATGAAATGCTAATAGAGCAGTGTATAAAAAAAATTATATATATATATAAAAATTTAATCATAGTGTGGCAAAGCCGCCAAAGACAGATTTCAGTAGTGAATCATATGCGATTTGGAGATATTGGCAGGATAAATAGATCGGTAACCACTCAATTGTGCCCTCCTCTGGTTTATTAACTTCCTATACATGTAGGCGCTACAAATCCCCATATGGTGCCACTATACAGTCTCAAACATCACACTAATATATGATGTGCTTCCCTGTAGATAATACCGTAAAAATCATACATTGCTACTTATTTTAACTTTTACATAGTTGTACTGTACATACATAATGATACATAATCATGACATGACCTCATAAACAAAGCTAATAATTGAATGTATATAGTATTTCTATAAAATACACTGCCAAGTAAAGCAAAAGATTTGGGGATGGTAGTTTCAAGAGTTAACACAACAGACTTAAAAAAAAAAATGGAACATGTTCATACCCTTGGGATCTCCGCCTGTCACTTGAACACACTTATATTGAATAAATATATACAATATAATAAAAAGGCTTTTTGAGGCTGATTTCTTTCTCGGTGGGGGATGTAATCTTATATTGAAAGTGATGATGTGGAGCACTGATGCACTCATAAGGGCACTTTGTATTGTTCCTGAATGCTAATTTAAAATAAATCAAAGTGTTTCTTATTTTCATCTGTATAACAGCTAGTGCTTTGAAGATGAGATAGTGTGGCATATTGAATAGCAAAGAGAAACCTCATCTTATTCTTGCCTGTTACAGAAACGCAGCATAGGAAGAATTTGCCTTGTAAAAACTTGGAAGCGCATCTTCCTTTACTGGAATAGCAGCTATGACTCAAAAGGTTCAGAGACAGAGAATGTTTTCATTTACAGAAAGCCAAGTGTTTTACATTCAGAGTCCTAATGAAATTGTACAATACCAGAAAGAAGGTTCTCCAAAAGAGTCTTCCATAGGATGCATGTCATGGCTGCATGTTCTGTAGGCTGGTGAACACATATGTGAATCTAAACATACCTTCTGGTTCATATACACATGTGGATATAGATAAAGTTCACACTGAAGTCATGGTTTGCAGTTTTACACCAACCCTGACTGGCAACGTGGACACATTATGATCTCTTCTCCAATGGATTCTAGTGACTTTCAATGGTTCTGTTCCCAACCCCCTCTTTTATTTACTTACCGTATTTTTTGCTTTATAAGATGCACCTGATTATAAGACGCACCCCCCAAATTTGGTGAAGGAAAAGAGAATTCTTTTTTTTTAATGTTAAATGGGGTCCATCTTATAATGCCAGTGTCCGTCTAACAAATCATATAGGGTATATGTCCCTCATAGCCCCCCATCCTAAAATTAGCCCCCCTTAATCTGGATATGGCCCCCTTATATTGAATATAGCCCCCTTGTGCTGGGACACGTCCCCCTGTGCTGCCCATGGCCCCTATAGATGGCACACCTCCCCTGTGTTTGATATGGCCCCCATGTGTGCTGCCCATGGCCCATATAGATGGCACACCTCCCCTGTTAGATATGGCCCCCATGTGTGCTGCCCATGGCCACTATAGATAGCACATCTCCCCTGTGTTAGATATGTCCCCCATGCTGCTGCCCATAATAAAATAAAGCCCTTTCCTTACCTTCTCAGCCCGGTCCCTCCTGTGTCTCCCTCCTCGCAGTTGAGCTCCGAGTCCTCGATCCTACACTTCCTGGTTCTTGCTGCTGGTCATGTGATCGGCATGGCAGAGTGATATCATCTCTGCGTGCCTTATCACAGACAACAGCAGCAGGAGACCGGAGATCAGCGCTGGAGGTAAGTAAAGCTTTTTTTTATTTTACTATGGGCAGCAGCACGGGGGCCATATCTAACAGGGGGATCATGTGCGACCAAAGAGGGCGCAGGCAGATATAATATGCCCAGCTGCCCCAGCCTCTCAGCGTGATGCAGTTTCGGCTGTGCATATTATATAAGCAGGAGATCAAACGCTGCCGCTCGCAGCTGTCACCTGCCCCCAGCACCGCTCCAGAGCAGACCCTGCAATATATATATATATATATATATATATATATATATATATATATGTACACCCCCCCGTATATTCAGTTTATAAGACGCACCCTCTACTTTCCCCCAAAATTTGGGGGAACAAAAGTGCGTCTTATAAAGCGAAAAATACGGTATGTTATGTAGTTATTCTACCACCTAAACAACATGGAAAATAGTGTGTCAACATACTTAACCCTTTCACCTCCAAGCTTGGTTTTCACTTTCCTGACCGGCCAGTATATTCAATTCTGACCAGTGGCACTATGAGGTTAGAACTCTGGAAAACTTCAATAGATCCCAGTGATACGGGGAATGTTTTTTCATGACATATTGTACTTCATGTTAGTGGTAAAGTTAGGACAATATTTTTTGCATTTTTTTGGGGGAAAATTTTCAAACTTTACATGTTTATGTCCTTAAACTAGAGTTATATCACACAAAATAATTAATAAGAAGGGAATTTTGTTACTTACCGTAAATTCCTTTTCTTCTAGCTCTTATTGGGAGACCCAGACGATTGGGGTATAGCTACTGCCCTCCGGAGGCCACACAAAGCACTACACTAAAAAGTGCAAGGCCCCTCCCCTTCTGGCTATACCCCCCCGTGGTATCACGGGTTCTCCAGTTTTAGTGCCAAAGCAAGAAGGAGGAAGCCAATAACTGGTTTAAACAAATTAACTCCGAATAACGTCGGAGAACTGAAAAACCGTTCAACATGAACAACATGTGTACCCGCAAACAACAAAAAAATCCCGAAGGACAACAGGGCGGGTACTGGGTCTCCCAATAAGAGCTAGAAGAAAAGGAATTTACGGTAAGTAACAAAATTCCCTTCTTCTTCAGCGCTCTATTGGGAGACCCAGACGATTGGGACGTCCAAAAGCTGTCCCTGGGTGGGTAAAGAGATACCTCATGTTAGAGCTGCAAAACAGCCCTCCCCTACGGGGGTGTCACTGCCGCCTGCAGGACTCTTCTACCTAAGCTGGCATCCGCCGAAGCATAGGTATGCACCTGATAATGCTTGGTGAAAGTGTGCAGACTCGACCAGGTAGCTGCCTGGCACACTTGTTGAGCCGAAGCCTGGTGTCGTAATGCCCAGGACGCACCCACGGCTCTGGTTGAGTGGGCTTTTAGCCCTGAAGGAACCGGAAGCCCCGCAGAACGGTAAGCCTCTAGAATTGGTTCTTTGATCCATCGAGCCAGGGTGGCTTTAGAAGCCTGCAACCCCTTGCGCGGACCAGCGACAAGGACAAAAAGTGCATCGGAACGGCGCATGGGCGCCGTGCGGGAAATGTAGATTCTGAGTGCTCTCACCAGATCTAGCAAACGTAAGTCCTTTTCATACCGGTGAACCGGATGAGGACAAAAGGAAGGCAAGGATATATCCTGATTAAGATGAAACGAGGATACGACCTTAGGGAGAAACTCCGGAATGGGGCGCAGCACTACCTTGTCCTGGTGGAACACCAGGAAGGGAGCCTTGGATGACAGAGCTGCCAGCTCCGACACTCGCCGAAGCGATGTGATCGCAACAAGAAACGCCACTTTCTGTGACAGGCGAGAAAAGGAAACTTCCTTCAGAGGCTCGAAAGGCGGCTTCTGGAGAGCAACTAGTACCCTGTTCAGATCCCATGGATCTAACGGCCGCCTGTACGGGGGCACAATATGACAGACCCCCTGCAGGAACGTGCGCACCTTAGGAAGACGTGCTAGACGCTTCTGAAAAAACACGGATAGTGCCGAGACTTGCCCTTTAAGGGAGCTGAGCGACAAGCCCTTTTCCAACCCCGATTGCAGGAAGGAAAGAAAGGTAGGCAATGCAAATGGCCAAGGGGATACTCTCTGTGCAGAGCACCAGGATAAGAAAATCTTCCACGTTCTGTGGTAGATCTTAGCAGACGTTGACTTCCTAGCTTGTCTCATTGTGGCTACGACTCCTTGAGATAATCCTGCGGACGATAGGAACCAGGACTCAATGGCCACACAGTCAGGTTAAGGGCCGCAGAATTCTGATGGAAAAACGGCCCTTGGGACAGTAAGTCTGGTCGGTCTGGCAGTGACCACGGTCGACCGACCGTGAGATGCCACAGATCCGGATACCACGATCTCCTCGGCCAGTCTGGGGCGACGAGTATGACGCGGCTGCAATCGGATCTGATCTTGCGTAACACTCTGGGCAAGAGTGCCAGAGGTGGGAAGACGTATGGGAGCCGAAACTGCGACCAATCTTGAACTAATGCGTCTGCCGCCAGAGCTCTTTGATCGCGCGACCTCGCCATGAATGCCGGGACCTTGTTGTTGTGCCGGGACGCCATTAGGTCGACGTCCGGCACTCCCCATCGGCGACAGATTTCCTGAAACACGTCCGGGTGAAGGGACCACTCCCCTGCGTCCATGCCCTGGCGACTGAGGAAGTCTGCTTCCCAATTTTCTACGCCTGGGATGTGAACCGCGGATATGGTGGAGGCTGTGTCCTCCACCCACATTAGAATGCGCCGGACTTCTTGGAATGCTTGCCGACTGCGCGTCCCTCCTTGGTGATTGATGTATGCCACCGCTGTGGAGTTGTCCGACTGGATTCGGATCTGCTTTCCTTCCAGCCACTGTTGGAAGGCCAGTAGGGCAAGATACACTGCCCTGATTTCCAGAACATTGATCTGAAGGGTGGACTCCTGCGGAGTCCACGTCCCCTGGGCCCTGTGGTGGAGAAACACTGCTCCCCACCCTGACAGACTCGCATCTGTCGGGACCACTGCCCAGGATGGGGGCAGGAAGGATCTTCCCTGAGACAATGAGGTGGGAAGGAGCCACCATTGTAGAGAGTCCTTGGCCGTCTGGGAGAGAGAGACTTTCCTGTCCAGGGACGTTGACTTCCCGTCCCATTGGCGGAGAATGTCCCATTGAAGTGGGCGCAGATGAAACTGCGCAAAGGGAACTGCTTCCATGGCTGCCACCATCTTCCCGAGGAAGTGCATGAGGCGCCGTAAGGGGTGCGACTGGCCTTGAAGGAGGGATTGCACCCCTGTCTGTAGGGACCGCTGCTTGTTCAGCGGAAGCTTCACTCTCGCTGCTCGAGTATGAAACTCCATGCCAAGATACGTTAGCGACTGTGACGGTGACAGATTCGACTTTGGAAAGTTGATGATCCATCCGAACGTCTGTAGAGTCTCCAGCGTAGCATGTAGACTGAGTTGGCATGCCTCTTGAGAGGGTGCCTTGACAAGTAGATCGTCTAGGTAAGAGATCACCGAGTGTCCCTGAGAGTGCAAGACTGCTACCACCGCCGCCATGACCTTGGTGAAGACCCGGGGGGCTGTCGCCAGACCGAATGGCAGAGCTACGAACTGAAGATGGTCGTTTCCTATCACAAAACGTAGAAAACGTTGATGTTCTGTAGCAATTGGCACGTGGAGATAAGCATCTTTGATGTCTATTGAGGCAAGGAAGTCTCCTTGAGACATTGAGGCAACGACAGAGCGGAGGGTTTCCATCCGGAACCGTCTGGCGTGCACATGTTTGTTGAGCAGCTTTAGATCCAGAACAGGACGGAACGAGCCGTCCTTTTTTGGAACCACAAAGAGATTGGAGTAAAACCCTCGCCCTTGTTCCTGAGGCGGTACAGGAACCACTACTCCTTCCGCTCTTAGGGAGTCCACCGCCTGCAGCAGGGCATCTGCTCGGTCTGGATGTGGGGAGGTTCTGAAGAACCGAGCTGGAGGACGAGAACTGAACTCGATTCTGTACCCGCGAGACAAAATGTTTGTCACCCACCGGTCTTTGACCTGTGACGTCCAAATGTCGGAAAAGCGGGAGAGCCTGCCCCCAACCGGAGATGCGGAGGGGGGGGGGCTGGAAGTCATGAGGTAGCCGCTTTGGAAGCGGTTCCTCCATTTGCTTTCTTGGGGCGTGCGTGAGCCCGCCAGGAATCTGAGACTCTTTGCGTCCTCTGAGTCCCTTTGGACGAGGAGAATTGTGTCTTGCCCGAACCTCGAAAGGACTGAAACCTCTGCTGCCATTTTTTCTGCTGAGGTTTGCTTGATCTGGGCTGAGGTAAGGAAGAGTCTTTACCCTTGGACTGTTTAATGATGTCAGCCAATGGCTCGCCAAACAGTCTATCTCTAGATAAAGGCAAGCTGGTTAAACATTTTTTGGAACCAGCATCTGCTTTCCAGTCCTTTAACCACAAGGCTCTGCGCAAAACTACCGAATTGGCGGACGCCATTGAGGTGCGGCTGGTAGATTCTAGGACCGCATTGATAGCGTAAGACGCAAACGCAGACATCTGCGAGGTAAGGGACGCCACTTGCGGCGCCGCTGGATGTATGATAGCATCCACTTTTGCTAAACCAGCTGAAATAGCTTGGAGTGCCCATACGGCTGCGAATGCTGGAGCAAACGACGCGCCGATAGCTTCATAGACAGATTTTAACCAAAGGTCCATCTGTCTGTCATTGGCATCCTTAAGTGAAGCGCCATCCTCCACTGCAACTATGGATCTAGCTGCAAGTTTGGAAATCGGGGGGTCTACTTTTGGACACTGGGTCCAGCGCTTGACCACATCAGGGGGGAAAGGAAAACGTGTATCCTTAGAACGTTTAGAGAAACGCCTTTCAGGATGAGCGTCGTGTTTCTGGATTGATTCTCTGAAGTCAGAGTGATCCAAGAAGGCACTCAATTTACGCTTGGGATAGAGGAAACGAAACTTCTCCTGCTCTGCAGCTGCCTCCTCTGCAGAAGGAGCTGGGGGAGAAATATCCAACAGCCTATTGATGGCTGAGATAAGATCGTTTACCATGGCGTCCCCATCCGGGGTATCCAGATTGAGAGGGGTTCCAGGATAAGACTCCTGATCACTCTCTTCAGACGCATCACAGGGCGACTGATTGCGCTGAGACCCTGAGCAGTGTGATGACGTTGAGGGTCTTTCCCAGCGAGCTCGCTTAGGGTGGCTGGGGCTATCATCTGAGTCATAATACTCAGCCTGGGAAGCCGGGGACCCCCTTGCAGTCTGGACTAATTCCAACTGAGGGGGATTAGAGGACAGAGACCTCGCCGTGTCCATAGACTGAGCCCCAGACATGGATTGCAAAGTTTCAAGGATCTTTGCCATAGTCACAGACATTCCATCAGCAAAAACTGCAAAGTCTGTCCCTGACACCGGGGCAGGACTTACAAGCGTCTCAGCCTGGGTCACTACCCCTCCGGACTCCGGCTGGCGAAGCAGCACCGGATCTGAGCATTGCACACAATGGGGGTCTTTGGAACCTGCTGGTAGAGCAGCCCCACATGCAGCACACGCAGTGTACACAGCCCTAGCCTTGGCAGCCTTGCGTTTTGTGGATGACATGTTGCTGCCTCCTCAGAGCGATCTGGGGTATCCAGCCAGGAAGCGACCTTACAGTGCAAGAAATAACTAAATATATATATCTGGTGACACAGTACACCAATACACACTGAGGCACTAGAGGGGCCAGCTGAAAAGCCGCTTACCGCCCGCTTAAGAGCGGGTGTGTGTTCTCCAAAAGCCCCCTAGTCCAGGTCTCCCAGAGCCTTGCGTCCCTCCTCCAGCCAGACTGCATGTAATGGCTGCCGGCGTCCTGGGAGAGGAGGGGGGGCGGGCCCTGGGCGTTCCTGACTAAGAGCGGGAAGCCTGCTTCCCTCTGTGCCTAGTGAGAGGGCTGGAGCATGTAAATCAGGCTCCAGCCCTCGTCGCTGCTGCGAAACAGCGTCTCTCCCCTACCCTGATTGACAGGGTGGGGGCGGGAACGAAGCGGAGCTAGGCCGCAAAAGCCGGGGACTGGATTTATAAACGCCGCCGCCGTAAAAGCGCGGTCGGCGTGTCCCCGGCGCACCACAAGTCACAGCAGCGCCGCCCGGTCCAGTGGGAGTCGGCGCTGCGTTCCCACAACACCAAGTCCCCCAGTAAACTGTAGGAACACTAACTCCAACGTTACGGTCCCCGGCGCACTACAACACCCAGCCAGCCCGGAGTGTGTCTGTGCCTGCCGGGGACACAGAGTACCTGTATGATGCAGGGCCATGTCCCTGATTGTACTCCTGCTCCGTATCCATCAGGTTCAACTGGGTCTGTGGATGGAGCCCGGCGTCAGAGCTTAGAGGCCGGCAGGATCCCACTTCCACAGAGCCCTACAAGGGGATGTGGAAGGAAAACAGCATGTGGGGCTCCAGCCCCTGTACCAGCAATAGGTACCTCAACCTTACAACACCATCCACGGGTGAGAAGGGAGCATGCTGGGGGCCCTATATGGGCCCTCTTTTCTTCCATCCGAAATAGTCAGCAGCTACTGCTGACTAAAATCTGTGGAGCTATGCGTGGATGTCTGACCTCCTTCGCACAAAGCTTGAAAACTGGAGAACCCGTGATACCACGGGGGGGTATAGCCAGAAGGGGAGGGGCCTTGCACTTTTTAGTGTAGTGCTTTGTGTGGCCTCCGGAGGGCAGTAGCTATACCCCAATCGTCTGGGTCTCCCAATAAGAGCTAGAAGAAATAACTTTTACCACGTCTACTTTACATCAGCACCATTTTTGAGACTTTTTTTTTTTTATTAGGAAGCTAGAAGGGTTTACAGTTTATCAGCAATTTCTCATTTTTACAACAAAATTTACCCCCCCCCAGGTGCTTCATAGACTTTTATAACGTTGAGCCATGAAAATAAATAAAAATCACTTATTTCTCCCATATTGTCCTTTTAGCTCCAAATTGTTTATCTTCGCAATGGTAACAGAAAAAAAATGTAAGGTACAACTTGTTGTGCAATTTACCCTGAGTACACAGATATATATGATATGATATGATATATGTGTGGTGGAAAATTACTTTTTGGGAGCATGACAGGGCTCGGAAGGTGCACTATTTGAATTTTGGAGCGCCATTTTGGCTGGAATAAATTGTGGATTGCATATCACATTAAAAGACCCCTGACTTGCCAAAATATGCAGTGTAGTGAGCATATTAACACTACAGGTGTGTTACAAAATGTTATACTATTGGGTGGTGAGAAAAAAAATAAATATATTTTTAGCACTAAAAATGTAGTTTTACCACCAGATTTCCAATTTACACAGGGAGATTAGGTAAACAAAGCCCCATAGTGTGTTACACAATTTCTCCTAAATTTGGCAATTCCCCATATATGACTGTACAGTACTGTTTGACCACACTGAAGGGCTCAGGATGGAAAGAACGCCATTGATTTTTGGAGCCTATTTTGCTGGAATAGTTTGCAGACTCCATTTAAAGTATCCCTAAGTGCCAGAACAGCAGAGACACGCTCAAGTGACCACATTTTGGAAATTACACCCCTTTGGCAATTAAACTATGGGAGTGGTAACGATTTAACCTCTGGAAAAAAACATGAAGTCAAAGGCAGTGTATATTGCAGAATTAAAAATGGCAAATAAGCCTGTGTAGTGCCCAGTACATTGCAATACCTGTGCATTGTGTTCAGCTCGTGCTTCTTGAGACACACATCCCATAAATTAGGCGGGCTTACGGGCTGCAAAAATGCCAAACTTGTGGACTTTAACCTAATCAATGTTTGGATACATTATGGTGCTCAGAAGATTGGGGAGGGGGCAATTTGGGAGCACAGATTTTACTGGATTTGTTTATTTATTTATTTTTTTTTGGAAGAGCCATAGCGCTTTTCCAGAGCATATGTGCTACTAGTAATGTGTAAGTCCCTATATCTCAATTAATATATGACAAGCCTGAGTGGGGACATTTTTTTTGGTGTTAGTTGAATGCTATTGGTAGCAATTTGATGTACACTTCACTTTCATCCTGTGCTCTATGCTGTACAGTTACATTGGGGTTTCCAGTTACATACCTGAAATACGTAATTCAGGTGAAACCCCCAATGGATTCATTCACTAATGAGACAGCAGAATTACTTTGGACTCCGTTTAACCTCTTTTCAGCTGTGTCGTTCTTTTCAAAGGTGCACAAAACTGTTGTTGACTGTACTTTTTACAGGCCTAATAAAACAAGCAAAAAGATGGACATCGACGGACCACATCTCAGATGGGATTTCAGAGTGACGCCATCTGCCTCAGTACAGTGAATTTTCCATCAGAATTTTGTCTGAATCACATTTTTCAAAAATGTACATGTAATTCCCAGTGTAAGTGCTCAGTGTAGAGTGCAGGATAAATGTGAGCTGAGTCTAAAGGGTACTTTACACACTGCGTCATCGCTAGCGATCTCGTTAGCGATGTGAAGTTCTAGATCGCAAGTGCGATCTTTTGAAATCGCACATGTGTAAAATGACCTGTGTGTGATCTCTAAAGATCGCACTTGCTATCTAGAATTTCACATCGCTAACGAGATCGCTAGCGATGACGCAGTGTGTAAAGTACCCTTTACTCTGATATTTGGGAGTCAGAATAAACAAATTAACAGGAATTGAAGAATTGGCTTGGTGGTATGAGCAAAACATTTTTATTTGCTGTGTTTTTAATTTATTATTTTACTTACGGTGCTCACTGAACAGGTTAAATAGTTTTATAGATCAAGTTATTTTTGACGTGGTGATACCAAATGCCATTTTTTTTGCTCTTTATTTTGTCCCTATATGGCACATTAACTTTTATGCAATGGATTATATTGCATTGACAGAAGCTTCTCAGACCATGCTCCTGCAGAATCCATCCTCTTTTCATTTTCAGCTTTTTGACAGCAAAATTTCTGTGAGAGCTGCTCATAATATTGCCAGAGAGGCAAATCAAAACCTCCGCTTAACTATAAAAGACCTTCCGGAAGATTTAACAGACTCTGGAGTTACGGAACACTGTTCTACTGTTCAGAGAGTCCTGCACAAATATGTCCTTCAGGGAAGAGTTATCAAAAGAAAACCTTCCTGCGTCCATACCATAAAATTCAGCATCAAAAGTATGCAAAAGAACAAGCCAAAACAGGCTTGATGCATTTTGGAAACAAGTGCTGTGAACCAATCACGTTAAAATAAAACTCTTTGGCCACAATGATCAAATTGCATATGTGGGAGATGAAAGGGCACAGAATAATAGGAAAAGAACATAACTATAACCATTAAAATGGGGGTGGATCAATCATGCTTTGGGGTTGTATTGCAGCCAATGTATGAGAGTAGAATGGATTTAATGAAATTTCAGCAAATTCTTGATTCAAACAAAACACCATCTGAAAAAAAAGCTGAAGTTAAAAAGTAGATGGGTTCCACAAATCAATAATGAACCTAAACAAACGTCAAAATCCACAATAGACTACTTGAAAAGGCACAAGCTGAAGGATTTACAATGGCCGTCACAGTCCCCTGATCTGAACCTCACTGAAAATCTGTGGCTAGGCTTCACAAGAGCAGTGCATGCAAGACGATCCAGGAATCTCACAGAACTGGAAGACTTTTCCAAAGAAGGATGGATGGAAATCCCTCAAACAAGAATAGAAAGACTCTTGGCTGGCTACAAAAAGCATTTACAAGCTGTGATACTTGCCAAAAGGGGTGCTACTAGGTACTAACCATGCAAGGTGCTCAAACGTTTGCATTGCCCCATTTTACGTTTTGTTAATGTAAAAGATGAAAACATATCTATTTTTTGCCTAAAATACAAGGGAGATGTGTCATCTTTCTTTAACTTTATGTCTTTTAGAGATTTAATCTTTAACTTGCTTAACTGTTCACTATAACTGTAATTTTGACCAGGGGTGCTGAAACGTTTGCATGGCACTGTAATTTTGAGATCATCTGGTGACTTAGGCTGCTTTCACACTTCCGTCTTTTTCATCAGTCACAATCCGTTTTTTGACTGATGCGAATGATCCGTCGCAGATAGTGGCACAACTGATGCGACAGATCCTGTGAAAAAACTGATCAGTTGTACAATGGTTTTTTTAGGCGGCAAAGGTTATGAGAGAGAGAGATATTTCTGACCAGAATTGAATTTACAGTCGATCTGGGCATGCAGATCGACTGTAAATTCAATTCTGGTCAGAAATATAAAAATGTAAAAAAACGGATCCGTCACCTGATTCCGTCATTTCACGGATGACAACGGATTCCTGCGGCCCATAGGCTTCCGTTATAACTAACGACGGATGCCGACTGATCTGTCGATGTCCGTTTTTTCGACGCACACTAAAAACATTGCATTCTACGTCGCTTCCGCCCGGCGGTCAGTCATTCCACGACTGATCCGTCGCGGGACGGATGTAACGCAAGCCCATCAGTCGCAATCTGTCGTTAATTCAAGTCTATGGGGAAAAAACGTAATCCTGCAAATTATTTTGCAGGATACCGTATTTTCTCAAGGTGACGGATTGCAACTGTAGGAAAAAAACGGAAGTGTGCAAACAGCCTTACATATCAATAGGAATGTGTATATAAGGCAATTGATTGGACTGTGCCACTTAAAGGAGTTGTCAGGTCTTATGGTGAAAATCTGCAGTCCCTTTTTGTGACTGTAGACTTGTGAATTCTTACAACGTGCACACTGAATGCTGTTACAATTCTCTGGTGTTGCTGGAGAAAGTGAGCAGTCATGTGACATCAAAGTCACTTGTTTTGAGTCAGAAAGAGCATTTGTAGTCAGCACATGGCCTAATACATACAAATTGCATACTTATGGTTACGTTACTGGAACTCTTACTGGCAACACGGAAGAATCCTGAGAGTGTGCCGTGCACATGCTGTAAGGGTTTAGAAGTCTGTAGTCACATAAAGAGACTGCAGACTTTCATCAGGAGACGGAACAACCCCTTTAAGTTGTTCCAAGAGATGGGTTAAGAATGAAGCTCATATCAAAGGTAATGATCATGACATTGCAGTGTATCACTCAGTTGTAATGTAAAAGATGACAGTTCAGCCTACCTAACTACATACCTCTAAACCAGGGGTGGGGAACCTCCGGCCCGCAATGCCTTTTTATGCCGCCCCTGGGCTCATTCTTAGGGACTGCAGTACTCGTGCGGCAGCTGCGGTCTAGTCGGCTTCTGGCCCTTTAAATCACCATGTGTGATTCACATACCATTAGGTCCTCAGCCTGATGGCCTGTGCCAGCCTGCTGAGGACGTTCTTTGTGGGTGGGGTAAGCGTGAGATGCGCTGCGCTCCCGTCCCACAGAAGAAGAGGAAGCATCAGGTTTCCCGGCCTCCCTTTTGTAGATGCCTCCCACTACTGAGAGCCTCCAGCCTCCCACTGTACTGTGAGCCTCCTGCGGTGCACTGAGCCTCATGTCTCCAGCTCTGCAGTAAGTCTCCTGCCTCCCGCAGTGAAGTGAGCCTCCTACCTCCTGAGATTCTGTGAGCCTCCTGGGGTGCTGTGTGACTCTTGCCTCCCGCGGTGCTGTGAGCTTCCTGCCTCCCACGGTGCTGTGAGCCCCCTGCCTCCACTTCTGTGAGCCTCCTGCTGCTGTGAGCCCTCCACCCAGTGCTGTGTACCCCCCTAGTACTGCGTGCCACCCTCCAGTACTGTGTGCCAGCCCCCCAGTGATGCCTGTGCCCCCCTGGTGATGTCTGTGCCCCCTTAGTCCTGTCCGTGTCCCCAGTCCTGTTTGTGCCCTTCTAGTGCTGTCCGTGCTGCTGCCCAGCAGTACTGTCTGTGCCTCCCTGTGATTTACAAGCCCTAACCCCTCCTGTGATGTGTATATGTCCCCAGTCCCTCTTGTGATGTATATATGCCCCAGTCCCTCCTGTGATGTATATATGCCCTCAGCCCCTCCTGTGATGTATATATGCCCCAACCCCTTCTGTAATGTAAATATGCCCTCAGCCCCTCCTGTGATGTATATATGCCCCCAGCCCGTCCTGTGATGTATATATGCCCCCAGTCCCTCCTATGATGTATATATGCCCCCAGTCCCTCCTATGATGTATATATGCCCCCAGTCCCTCCTGTGATGTATATATGCCCCTAGTCCCTCCTGTGATGTATATATGCCCCAACCCCTCCTGTGATGTATATATGCCCCCAACCCCTCCTGTGATGTATATATTCCCCCAACCCCTCCTATGATATATACATGCCCCCAGCCGCTCCTGTGATGTATGTGCATCCAGTGTCTCCTATGTGATGTATATAATTTACCAATCTGTTGACTGTGCTCCAGACCGAGACAAACCTGGAAAAGCAGTTGTGAGAAGTAAGATGATCAATATCGCCGAACATCACAGCCGCATCAAAGAGAAGCAGCTCCAGCCATCACAATAGGGGTGCAGGGGTGAGTTAATTGTTTGACAAAATATATTAGGGTAATTTTAAAGCTGATAATTTGGTGCAGCCCTCGAAGGTTGGTAGAAATTTTCCAATGGCTCCCGGCAGAAAAAAGGTTCCCCACCCCTGTTCTAAACTATTTGTTTACTTAATGCAGTATAGAGGTTAAGACAATCACAGTGTCATCTCAGCTGGTACTGGCACTAGCTGGTCATGTGATGCTAAGCTAATGCAACATGGGATTGATAGGAGATCATAAAGGAATAACATGTAGGATGAATGCTAGGAATCCAGATGGAATCTGAAAACAAGAAGAAGTGCTGACAAGGACAGACAGCAAGGTGGGGAGTGAAGTTACAGAAGGAAAAAAAACTGGAAGTGCTTCTGTATCTGCATCTCCAAAAAACCTTTGACATGTCACACTGGCATTATACAAGTTTGATAAGTGGAGGCGAGTTTCATGAGACTTCCAATGATTGTTAAACAGCCAAATACTGCTGTCTTTGGAGACTGAGGAAGGACTCAATAGTCGTTCATTAACATTATAACGCAACTGTGACTAAACTATAACCTTAAAAATTCAAGTATATTGGAATGATTAGTAGACTATTCTAATGTTTATTACTCACATGGAAATACAGAAAAGAAAAAAACTATATTCCCTCCCTTCCGATATCAAAACAAAAGTGGACACAGGTATTAACCGTTCCCTTGCTGTCCGACTTTTTAAACTAACGGGAGAAAAAAGTTGTTTCGTTGATAATGCATGTACCGGTAGTACTATAGGAAGCTTCTTAGAGGTGCATTATTTATATACTCTATTATTTGGGTACTATGGAAGTATTTTATTTTTCTATCATCATATTATATGGACTACATATACAATACTGTATAGAAACTACATGAGATTACCATTATAGTCATGGATAATGATAAATGTATGCATCTTATAAGCAAAACAGTCCACAAATAAAAGGCGAGGAAGGTGTTTGGCTACTTTGCTTCTTTCCCTGTTTTTTTAAAACTTTACATTGATGTCGCACAGTGAAAACTGACAAGACTACTGCACTCAGCAGAACAATAAAACATTAACATTGTGTTTGAATATTCATACCAATTCATTTTGGTAGTTTACACAAATATAAAGTGTGTGTAATATTAATAATGACACTCACTGCTGACCTCAGCAAAGTTAAAATACATAGTTATATAAAATATCTTTTGATGAGATCTTAGTTTTTTCTTGATAAACACAACTCCATATGACAAACTTTGTAGTAGAAGCTATTAACATGAAAAACAGTCTACAGTTCTTAGAAAGTTATTCAGTATGCTCAGTAATGCCTCAGGGTAGAGAACAACAATAGAAACGTTTCACAAGGAGATAAATCAATATTTAATGACTCAACAGGTCAAAAGACACATAATACAGTGGCCACAAACATTTGAAATGAAGATGCCCTCCGGCAAACGAGGAACACTGCACAGCAAAAGAACTGGAAACGTGGAAATTTGTGTTAAATATTGGGGTGTCTTTTGCAGGCCCATTATTTACTTATATTCCAGCAGCACAGAATTATATTTAAGAAAACAAGAGAAAAACAAATGAACGACTAACAACTGTTTCCTATACAACTATGAAATAATTAATTTGCAGGAATATTAAAGAGCCGTGAAATTTCATAAAAATAGGCTTGCTAACTTTCTCTTTCATGCCTGGGTTTCTTTTTTTTACTTCATTACAATGACCTTCCTGCCCAGTGTGTGTTACCATAAAAAGTAACCAAGCCTTGTAAACTAAAGGAACTGCTTAGCATTTACATGTTTCATCTAAGGAAGGCCACATTGCCAAGGCAAACAAAGTAATATTCAAGAATTGTGCTTCCATGCCCCTTCAAAACACAAGGGTTTTTTTTTCCTCTAAACAAACCCTCCCAATATGTAATTGCTTATGATGGTCTTTTCGGTGTTCACTTTTTAACTCTAATTGTATACTATAATAAAGGAAACTAAAAATCTCACTTATAAACACCATTGATCATTTCTTGCAGATACAGTACATACAGCTTGTGTTGTAATGAATAACACTAATATTTTTATTTTCTTAAATGTAGAAATTTCCTGTGTTTTGAAAATTATCTATACCAATGTTTTTAGGTTTGCATCTAAAAAAAATAAATTTGCCCAGTTTTATTACATCACTGCATTGGTATATGGACTCTCCCAGGTGACAGTCTTCGTTCCAGCACCCTTTGAATTCAGTGGCGAGATCAGTCAAATGACAAATGTTTATATATGAGAAATGTTTGCGTAAACTACATTGATACATAAATTATGTATTTTCCATAATGTGGAAGTCCAACATTGAAGACAACGTAGGAAAAATATCCACCAGTAGATTTTACACAATAGTTTAGGGCCTTTTGTAACAACTGAAGATGTCATTCTCTAGCATTCAAAAACCAGTGTATAATAGAATAAGTAGATAATATTACAGAACATGTAGTACCACACAGTAATGTAGGAAGGCGCTGCTAGAAAGTCAGTGCATGCACTTCCGTAATATACTGTAGGCGTTTACATGCTGATTGACAAACGTCAAGCACATCACACGTGTACCAACTCAAGACTTACTGTGGTATTGTATGTTGAGTTTCTTTTCAAGTTATGTTGGCCCAGCAAAGATTGTTAAAGTGAAAATATTGTCACCTGGAGCCATAACCTGAGCTATTTACTAAGCTGTTGCAGCCAGTACCATAGAAAATAAAACTCATGTTCAATCGCTGCATCATTCAGAGCTACGTTATTGGGTTCAATTAGTTTCCACTGAAGTAACCCCACAGTGATCAGGACATTATCCGCTATCGTAGGTACAAACTGTTTAAGGCCCCCTTCACACGTCCGTGATACACGTGCGTGTTTGGTCCGTTTCCGTATATACCGGAGACACGGCCAAACGTGCACCAATGTTAATCTATGATTGTGGTCACACGTGCGTTATTTCATTATGTCCGTGTGTGCGTGTCCGTGATCCGTATGTGTTTGCGTTTTGCACGGATGCATGTCCGTTATCTGCACGGAGCACGCACACGTGGACACAATGAAAGTCTATGAGTATGTGCACACACGTTAGTAAACACGTATGCATCTACCTATAGTCCGTGTCCGTTTGGTGTTTTTTTTCTAGGGATGTCGGCTATTCTTTCTATTTTTGTGTATGTCGGTCAATCTCCCTGAGTCCGTCGGTTGGTCTCTCTGTCGGTCTCTCTGTCTGTCCCTCTCTCACAGTCTGTCGGTCAGTTTCCCCCCCTCTCTCATACTTACCGTTCCCCGATCTCCGGCGCAGCGCTGCACGGCGTTCACACTGCTGCGGCGGCTTTTACTATTTTGAAAAAGCCGGCCGCTCATTAAACAATCTCCTATTCCCTGCTTTCCCCGCCCACCGGCGCCTATGATTGGTTGCAGTGAGACACGCCCCCACGCTGAGTGACAGGTGTCACACTGCACCCAATCACAGCAGCCGGTGGGCGTGTCTATACTGTGCAGTAAAATAAATAAATAAATAATAAAAAAAAAACAGCGTGCGGTTCCCCCCAATTTTAATGCCAGCCAGATAAAGCCATACGGCTGAAGGCTGGTATTCTCAGGATGGGGAGCTCCACGTTATGGGGAGCCCCCCACCCTAACAATATCAGTCAGCAGCCGCCCAGAATTGCCGCATACATTATATGCGACAGTTCTGGGGCTGTGCCCGGCTCTTCCCGATTTACCCTAGTGCGTTGGCAAATCGGGGTAATAAGGAGTTAATGGCAGCCCATAGCTGCCACTAAATCCTAGATTAATCATGTCAGGCGTCTATGAGACACCCTCCATGATTAATCTGTAAGTGACAGTAAATAAACACAAACACCAGAAAAAAATCCTTTATTAGAAATAAAAAACACACACATATACCCTGGTTCACCACTTTAATCAGCCCGAAAAAGCCCTCCATGTCCGGCGTACTCCAGGATGGTCCAGCGTCGCATCCAGCGCTGCTGCATGGAGGTGACCGGAGCTGCAGCAGACACAGCCGCTCCGGTCACCTCCATGCAGCTAACGAAGACAGCCGTGCGATCAGCTGAGCTGTCACTGAGGTTACCCGCTGTTACTGAATCCAGCGGTGGCCGCGAGTAACCTCAGTGACAGCTCAGCTGATAGCGCGGCTGTCTTCATTTGCTGCGTGGAGGTGACCGGAGCGGCGGTGTATTCTGCAGCTCCGGTCACCTCCATGCAGCAGCGCTGGATGCGACGCTGGACCATCCTGGAGTACGCCGGACATGGAGGGCTTTTTGGGGCTGATTAAAGTGGTGAACCAGGGTATATGTGTGTGTTTTTTATTTCTAATAAAGTATTTTTTCTGGTGTGTGTGTGTTTATTTACTGTAATTTACAGATTAATCATGGGGGGTGTCTCATAGACGCCTGACATGATTAATCTAGGATTTAGTGGCAGCTATGGGCTGCCAATAACTCCTTATTACCCCGATTTGCCAATGCACCAGGGCAAATCGGGAAGAGCCGGGTACAGTCCCAGAACTGTCGCATATAATGTATGCGGCAATTCTGGGCGGCTGCTGACTGATATTGTTAGGGTGGGGGGCTCCCCATAACGTGGAGCTCCCCATCCTGAGAATACCAGCCTTCAGCCGTATGGCTTTATCTGGCTGGCATTAAAATTGGGGGGAACCGCACGCTGTTTTTTTTTAATTATTTATTTATTTTACTGCACAGTATAGACCCGCCCACCGGCTGCTGTGATTGGGTGCAGTGTGACACCTGTCACTCAGCGTGGGGGCGTGTCTCACTGCAACCAATCATAGGCGCCGGTGGGCGGGGAAAGCAGGGAATAGGAGATTGTTTAATGAGCGGCCGGCTTTTTCAAAATAGTAAAAGCCGCCGCAGCAGTGTGAACGCCGTGCAGCGCCGCGCCGGGGATCGAGGAACGGTGAGTATGAGAGAGGGGGGGAAACTTCAGTCACTCGGGGGATTAGCGGTCACCGGTGAATCCTTCATAGGTGACCGCTAATCAGTACTCGACACAGACAGAGCCGCGGTATGAGGATGAAGTCGGGTGAAGTTCACCCGAGTTCATTCTCATCGCGCAACTCTGTCTGCTGTCAGCCGACATTTATAAACGACATTGTGCATCACACACACGGACATTCCACACGGACATTCCACGTACACATACACGTTAATTCCACACGCACACACGGACGTTCTGCACACAAACACGGCTAGCATACGCAATTCACACAGGTGCCACACGGACCATAAAAACGGACACAAAAACGGGACACTGACCCGAAAAACGGCCCGTAACACACGTGCGTGTTTTTCACGGACGTGTGAAGGGGGCCTAACTCAGTAAGAAGTTGAAAAAAAACCCAATCACAATATTCACATCACAGCCTTGTGAAGAAGTATGGCAGTTGTTCCGAAATATTCCCTCAAACTCCCAATTCTAGAAGTAATGAGTGCAGTTTGTTACCACAGGCGACACTACTGGTTTTCAGGCATGTATGAAACATCATATCATTTTCCTTAGCACTAATAACAATTTGCCAGTATCATATTAAACAGAAGGAGGAGCTGAGACAATTGATCTATATAGTTTTGTTGGAAAATATACGGCATACCTTGTGTTTAATATACACTGAACAAAAAAACCCCAAAATGATACACTTTTGTTTTTTTTCTCCCATTTTGCATGAGCTGAATTAAAAGATCTAAGACTTTTTATGTACACAAAAGGCCTATTTTTCTCAAATATTGTTCACAAAATTGTCTAAATCTGTGTTACTAAGCACTTCTTTCCCGACATAATCCACCCACCACCTCACAGGTGTAGCATATCGGTTAAAGTGTAATAGTGGCTGCAGAGCAGAATGAAACTCACTTCTCCATTGTGGAGATATTCACAATCAAAGTATTTAATTTTTTTTTAAAGTTTAAGTGGACATTACCAGAGAGATTTCCCTGGGGAGTGTACGTCTTCTCCTCCTTTCTAAGGCTGACCAACCATGAGTAGGCAGCAACACTTTGAGGAAAGAAGAATACACCACAAAAATAGCTGAGAACGGGCTTAGTGTGAGACATCTATTGACAAACAGTCTGCTCTCCTCACTGCAGTCAGTGTGACGATGTGCTGGAGGAAAGCAGAGATGATGTGATTAAGAGCTCATTCTGATGTCTGTGTTCACAATGACCCAATGCACAGACTGGCGGCGACTCTCCTGAGCCAAGCATCATAGCCTTATAGAATATATAAAGCGGTCATACTCCGGTAGGAAGAGCTGCGGCCAGTCCGTGTATTCCGGTACAAGATCACCAAGATGTACACTAACATCTGAATGAGCCCTACATTACCAACAATTTTCATCTCTAGCACTCGGTGTGTGTGAGGGGCAGGGCTGCAGAAATTGAGACTCCTTACAAAAACTTTTAGCAGCTTTCCTCTCAAATTCAAATTAGCTTTATTGGCAGGACTAAATACAGATTAGCATTGCCAAATCAAGTGTAGTGCTGCCAACTCTGTGTATGACTGCTAGATGTGAATGAAGCCTTAATATGACAGGTTCTTTTTAAAATATTGTGCCAACATTCTAGGAGATTTATCTCCCAATGTTCTGGGCATACTATTCATATTAAAAATGTAAAGGCACAGGATTATTTTGTCTCATTTGTGGACATTTTCACTGTTTTTTATATTCAATAAACAGGAAAAAGAGCTAAAAATGATGAAAAAAAAAGACATCAAAAATATAAAAACACACAAAAAAAATCCACAACGCTATAGACAAAAGAGACTTATCTCTGCAGGGCCTAAGGCATAACTGCAATCTTGTGTATGAATTTATGAAACATTAAAGACACACAGCTCTCAATGAAACCCTTACACCAGTGGCTAAATTGTGAGAAGTGTGTCATGCACCTTCAGGTTTTTAACTTATAATTAAAGGGAACCTATCATCAGGTTTTTCCCTTATAAGCTGTGGCCAGCACCAGTGAGCCCTTATATATACAGTATAGAATGTTGCTCAGGCCACTCTGTATAATATAAAACCATCTTTTATTATACTCACCTGTAGTGCGGTCAGGTCCAATGGGCATCACTACTCTCGGTCCGGCACTTTCTCTATCTTGTGCAGTCACCTTCCTGCTGCATAGCCCTGTGTGGATGACGCGTCCTATATCATCCACACAGAGGCCGCTATTGCGCTGCTGCACCTGTACACTTTGATCTGCCTTGCTGAGGACAGAGCAAAATACTGAGGCGCAAGGAAGGGTCAAAGACTTCCCACGCATGTGCACTACAATATTTTGATCTGCCCTCAGCAGGGCAGTTCAAATTGCGCATGTGCAGGAGTGTAATGACGGTGTCTGTGTGGATGATGTAGGACGTGTCTTCCACACAGGACTGAAAAAGAGGATGGCGACTGCACAAGATGGGGGAGTCACTGGACCCGAGAGCAGTGACACCCATTGGAAATGACCTCCCCACAGGTGAGTATAATAAAGGTCTTTTTTTACGTTCTATAGAGCGGCCTGGCACATATATACAGTATTCTAGCATGCTGTATAAAAGGGCTGACTGATGATGGCCACAGCTTATAAGGGAAAAACCTGGTGACAAGTTCCCTTTAATCTTGTACTCTGGGAATATCCAGAATTTAAAAGGCTCTAAAAATAAGAAAGCGTTCAAAAAAGCTTAAAAGTGTTGGGTCCAACTATAAGTAATTGAGCTGTCTTCGTAAAATAAAGATCAAAACAAAGAAAAAGACCGACAGAAGCATAGCTACTAATGAGAAACAAGACAAATAAAAATATTCATTGCTATGCAGCAGACCACTGACAAGATACCGCACTAGCTCCATCTCTTGCTAATTAAACAAATCAATTATGAGACTACTATTGCAACTGTGTAACTGCTGTTCAATATTAGCAATAACAACCCCACAGGGAGGTCGTTTTACTACATTAAAATGCTGTCCTCTTCAACTCCATTTCATATTATTAGAAACTGTTATTTGCCTCTTGCTGTCATATTAGTTGCAAAGGCAAATTATGGAAATATGCAGACCAGAATGGTCCCAGTATGAGATCAGGTTTGTTTTTCAGCCTCCGAGGGAACAATTGCTGAAATTCCAAAGTTCCCCAAAGTTCTTTAATAGAACTGATAAATCTATCAGCACAGCTTCCATTAAAAAACTAAGCAAGGGTCATGCATTTGCATACATCCCTGCTAAGCTGATACAATTCAGCCAGCTAAATTATCATATTAAATTTATCCTCCCTTGTTAAACTGATTGTGTTTAAAATTATTTTGGATGGTTATCATTAATTTCTGTTAAATCTTAAATGCTTGCATTGACATTAAATTGGGCAGACACTGAGGGGTCATATTAAAGAATGCCTTAGAGTTATATTTTCATCACACATGTTAATATTAGTCACCCCATTAAATGGCAACAGAAAACATGAAAAAAAAAACAAAAACAATTGTGTCTAGTGACAACACAAATCACTGATTACTCATTAGTGGAGTTGAGTAACAGAATAACAGTATGGCATATATTATTGTACTAGAAGCAAGTGTAAGATGACAGTACAGTACTACATACTACTAGAAACAGATAGGACATAATACTAGAAACGTATGCATATGGCATATACTGCAAGATTATAAATAAAAACATGGTATATACTGCAATGACTAGTAATATACTGTAAGACTAGAAATAAGCATATGGCATATATTGCAGGACTAGAAGATTACGTCACATACTGAAGGACTAGAAGTAAAAGTATAGCATATACTGTATATACTGCAGGGCTAGAAATAAAAATATGGCAAATACTACAGGACTAGAAAAATAATAAGGCATCTACTGCAGGACTAGAAGTAAAAATATGTCATATACTGCAGGACTAGAAGTAAGAGTATGGTATATATTGTGGGACTAGAACTAAATATATGGCACATACTTAAGGACTAGAACTAAAAATATGGTATATTTTGCAGGACTAGATATAAAAATATGGCAAATACTGCAGGACTAGAAGTAAGAGTATGGCAGATACTGTGGAACTACAACTAAAAATATGGCATATACTGCAGGACTAGCAGTAAGAATATGTTATATACTACAGAGACTAGAAGTAGGAGTATAGCATATACTGCAAGACTAAAACTAAAAATATGGCATATACTGCAGGACTAGAATCACCACACATTAATTGAACTTAGAAAGATACTGCCTGATGACCACAACATGCAGATTTATAAAAAAAACAAAAAAAAAACCTTATCTATATATATAATTGCCTTATTCTGTCTGTCTGTCTTGCTCCAAAATTGTGTTGTTACAGTGACAACCAGCGGATTGGCCGCTGGGCTTGGCATGGCCCCGCCCCCCGCAGGGTTTGGCCGCTCGGCCTGGCCCCGCCCCCCGCACGGATTGGCCTCTCGCCCCCTGCATGTATTGGGCGCTCGGCCAGGCCCCGCCCCCTCACGCATTGGATGCTCGCCCTGGCCCCGCACCCACACGGAGACGCCCGACTCCCAGGTGACTGCTGCAGCCCCGGAAGCCCACACCGGGAGGACTAAGTGGAGAAAAGCCACTAGCTTACCCCGCCTGCTGGCACACGTGTGCCGGAGCTGGCGTAGGCTGGTAACTATAGAAACCGCTTTCCTTAGTTGCCCGATGTAACTAGCTTACCCTGGCTCCCGCACACGTCGGCACTGTCGCTTTAAATAGTTACCTTTTCTCCACTTTGTCGGCGCGCTCCCGTGCACTGTGTACACTACAGTTGCCGCGCGACAAGCTCCGATCACATGTTGTCATGTGACCAGGAAGTTGCGGCGCAGCCATTGTCCTGTGGACACAGTGTACGGCTGCTTTCAGACGTCCGTATCACACATAGCACACATGCATGTATATACACACACAGCAGACACACATGGATACACCGAGCGCATATACACATACCGCACATGCATGTACACACACACACACACACACTCTGCTGTACACTCACCCAGCGATGCGGTCCCCGGCACTGAAGTCCCCAGCGCTGTTCCTGCTTCCAGCTCCTCAGGGCACTGAATATTCAGTGAGTATAATAAGAGGCGATAAGCAGCGGGAGGCAGCAGAGCCGGAGACAGCATCACTGGAGAGAGGTAAATAGAGAAAATATTTTTATTAAAAGCAAAACCTATGGAAAAAAAAATGCTGTGCGCACTATGCGGATTGTGACAGCTGCATGTTTTGCTGCGGGATTCCCGCAGCGAAAACAATTGCATGTCACTTCTTTTCCGCAGGTAGCTGCGGGATTTCACTCCATTGACTGCAATGTAATCGTGAAATCCTGCAGGGAATAACGCAGGCAGCAAATTCTGTGCGGTTCATTGCGTTTTCCTGCGTTATTCCCTGCGGTATTTCGCGGTTTACCTACGGTAATGTTCATCGCTGCCCTGCAGTTTGCAGGGAAGTGATATCATTATGACAGGAAGAGGAAGCGGAGCAGAGAGTAATCACACACAGAGACATATAGAATACACACACATCACATCACACACAGACACAGAATACACACACATCACACTCACACACACACACAGACATATAGAATACACACAGAAATCAAACGGACATATAGAAAAAGAAAAACACCTGGGCTCCGCTGTATTTTTACCGTCCAGCCGCGATAAACACACAGTGGCGGACCGGTATTCTCAGGCTGGGGAGAGCGAGGGACAGCGTTAATGTACCCCCCCTCCCACAGCTGAGAATATCAGCCCGCAGCTGCTCTGGGACTGTCGCATCCATTATGCGGCGGTCCCGGAGTGTCCCCGTCTCTTCCAGACGCCGTGATGCGGTGGCAGTCCAGGTAATAAGGAGTTAAATGACAGCGCATCGCCGCCATTTAAGTCCCGGCTTTTAATCATGGCAGCGCCTATGAGACAGCTTTCATGATTAAAACCCGTAATTAAAGTAAATAAACACAAACACCGAAAAATCCTTTATTTTAAATAAAACAAAAAGCTCCTCTTTCACCCGTTTATTAAGCCCCCCAAAACACACAGCTCCGACGTAATCCACGTCCTCCTATGCCTGCATCCAGGTGCGACTGACAACAGCGCTGAATGAATGCAGCCTCGCAGGGAGCCTGTAGAGGTAATTACAGGTCATTTCCCACGGCCGGTAATATAAACACACTACCGCCCGGGAGAAATGCAGCGTGTCAATCTGTCCTCTATCATCTATCTAGCTATCTATCTATCTATCTCTCTATCTATCTCTCTATCTATCCCTCTATCTCAGAAGGAATTTTTTTTTTCTTCAATGTGCTTTATTGCATTGAATGCATTAAAACACATGTACCAATCCTCACGCGGCAAAACCACGGCAATACCGCAAACAATACCGCGGTAAAGCCGCCGCAAACCGCATGTGGTTTTTGGGTGCGGTTTAATGCGTTTTTTTACCGCAGGTGCGGTAATCTTTCAGACCCTGCGGAATTTTCTTAAGAAAATTCCATTTTCCAGTGCGCACAGGGCCTAATACTTACCTTTTCTCCACTTTATCGGCGCGCTCCCGTGCACTGTGTACACTACAGTTGCCGTGCGACAAGCTCCGATCACATGTTGTCATGTGACCAGGAAGTTGCGGCGCAGCCACTGTCCTGTACATAGTGTACGGCTGCCTTCAGACGTCCGTGTCCCACATAGCACACATGCATGTATATACACACACAGCAGACACACAGTAGACACACATGGATACACCGAGCGCATACACACATACAGCACATGCATGTACACACACACACACTCTGCTGTACACTCACCCAGCGATGCGGTCCCCGGCTCTGAAGTCCCCAGCGCTGTTCCTGCTTCCAGCTCCTCAGGGCACTGAATATTCAGTGAGTATAATGAGCGGCGATAAGGAGCGGGAGGCAGCAGAGCCGGAGAGAACATCTCTGGAGAGAGGTAAATATAGAAAATATTTTCATTAAAAAGACCCATATTTTTTCTGGTATGTTTTACACTGATGTCGCACGGATCACATCAGGGTGCGATCCATGTGACATCCGTGCTGCCGGAGATGCCTGCGTGTGTGCGTGCGGGGTCATGAAAAGTCACATGATCCGTGTGCAAACACAGACGTGTGAGGCACATCAGAGAAAAACATGGGTACGTGTGACATCCGTGTTATAAAACACATGTCACACGTACCTAAAACACGGACGTTTGAAACCAGCCTACGGCAGCGCGCCGGATCCGACAAAGTGGAGAAAAGCTGGATGTGTGAAACCACTAGCTTACCCCGGCTCCCGGCACACGTGTGCCGGAGCCGGCGTAGGCTGGTAACCATGGTACACATCGGGTAACTATAGAAACCGCTTTGCTTAGTTACCCAATGTGTAACATGGTTACTAGCTTACCCCGGGCTCTCAGCACAAGTGTGCCGGAGCCAGCGAAGGCTGGTAACCATGGTACACATTGAATAATTATGGAAACCGCTTTGCATAGTTACCCGATGTGTACCATGGTTACTAGCTTACCTCGGCTCCCTGCCCATTCAGATCGTTGGTCTCCCACTGTCAAAGACGCCGATGCGTGCTGCACAGCAGGAGACCAACAAGCAAAAAATAAACCAGCACTGTCGTTTTGCATAGTTACCCAATGTGTACCATAGTTATCAGCTTACCGACGTACGCTGGTAACAAATGGTACACAATCCTGTAACTATGGAAAGCGCTTTCGTTAGTTACCCAATGTGTACCATGGTTACCACCTTACCCCCGGGCTCCTGGCACACGTGTGCTTGAGCCGGCGTATGCTGGTAACCATGGTACACATCGGGTAACTAAGCAAAACGCTTTGCATACTTACTCGATTGTGTAACATGGTTACCAGTGTATGCCGGCTCCCTGTCCATTCAGATCGATGGTCTCCCACTGTCAAACACGCCGATGCGTGCTGCACAGCGGGAGACCAACGAACAAGAAATGAACCATCATTATTCAAGACTTGATGATTATATTATTATTCAATCTGCTAACCTACATACACATTCTAGACTACCCGATACGTTAGAATCGGGCCACCTTCTAGTTTATCATAATGATGGTTGGGCTCTATATAGCAAGCACGTTCTACCTATTTTATCCTACTATTTCCTTATAGATAAAGATTGTGAGCAGGGCCCTCACTCCTCCTATAACTGCTGAACTATGTGCTACATTATTTTGTTTTTCTTGTCTGTACATGTGCCCACTTAATTGTAAAGTACTGTGAAATATGTTGGTTCTATATAAATAAAATCATATTTTTTTATTAGGCACCTCGATTTTCTCAGGCAAAATGCTACGCCCGCCCCTAAAGAAAGCAGGGTGAAACGAGCGTCATGGTGGAGGCACATGGTGCCACTTTCACTGTGTGCAGGAGTCTGTTGATTAGAGGTAATTCTGATGATACCATGGTCATTCCCTATATGTTATTTTATACTTAGCATACACTGATGTTACAGGATTAATACTATATTGATTTGGTCTTTGTGAACATCGCACAAACAATGTATACAGCATTACTATAATGAAAGGTGTTTATATTACAGTTGTATGGCAGTTGAACAGAATTGACAGTTATATATTATAACTTCTACTCTAAACATATTACAGTATTACCGTCCAGGGTCATACTTTTATTCAGTATATCACAAAAAGAGTACACCCCTTACATTTTTTGTAAATATTGTATTATTTTTTATGAGACAACACTGAAGATATAAAACTTTGATATAATGTAAAGTAGTTAGTCAACAGCTTGCATAACAGTGTAAATTTGGTGTACCCTCTAAATAACTCAACATCCAGCCATTAATGTCAAAACCGCTGTCAACAAAAGTGAGTACAACCCTAAGTGAAAATGGTCAAATTGTGCCCAAAGTGTCAATATTTTGGGTAGCCACCATTATTTTCAACTACTGAATTAACTTTTTTGGGCATTGAGTTCACTAGGGCTTCACAGGAGCCACTGGAATCCTCTTCCACTTCATGACGACATCACGGAGCTGGTGGATGTTTGAGATCTTGCGCTCCTCCACCTTCTACCGTGTTTTTCCAAAAATGAGACAGACACTGTGTTATACTTTTTTGCCCCCCAAAAAAACACTAGGGCTTATTTTTGGAGAAGGTTTTATTCTGGAGAAACATGGTTGGGGGGTAAATTTACCCCCCGAAAAAGCAGACCCCCCCACTTCCTAGGAGCCTCATACTTAACAGACAAGGACATCGACATGGCTCCTAGGTATTCCTGTGACCTCCGGTGGGTGCTCCCCGCAGGTATGCTGCTCTCCAACCTCCCCTGCTTCTGGCCAACACACTCACACACAGCTGATCACACACACAGACTCATACACTCACTCATCACATCCAGCATTACAGAATGCTTCTGGCTGCAGGGGAAGCATTGTGGCAGATCCTTGCGCTCCACCACACTGCCTCTCAGGATTCTGCTGGCAAGAAGAAATCGGTGTCGCTGGATGTGGTGAGTGTGTGTGATCTGATGTGTGTGATCTGATGTTTGTGTGTGTGAGATCGGATGTGTGTGGGGGTGCGATCACTTCAGGTCCTCTGCTCGGTGTCTGGTGAGAATGATTACGGGGTGCCCGCTGTCTATAATTAAGTGTCCTGCAGTATTCTTTAACTTTTTTGCCTGCATGGACATTTCATTATTAACCCCTTCACGACCGCGGGCAGTAAAATTACGTCCTATTTTAACGTGACTTAACGACCAGGGACGTAATTTTACTGTCTAAAGTTCATTTGATTGCCGTGGCCATAGCAACGGCTTTCAAATGATGTTCCCTGCTGTTTCTTACAGCAGGGGACCTTTGCTTCACCCCAGGGGGGTGGCATCGCCACCCCCCATCGACGATCGATGTGATTGGCTGTTCAAATCTGAACCGCCAACCACATCTTTCGCACTGATTTCGGTAAAAATAATGCCGGAAATAGTGCGATACTGTGAGATCCGGCTATGAAGTGCTGTAGCAGGTACAGCAGATCATAGGTGGATCTCAAACATGCCGCCCCCAGCCCCTGCAGCACTGATTGGAGCGATCGTGCTATGACGCGCAATCGCTCCAATCAGTGTGCAGTGGGGCGGTTTGATTTGCTGGTGGCCGCCCTCCCCAGGCCTGTGCTGGTTTGGGGACCCTCCCCCAACATGTCTGCAGCGTGCAGCACTGGCTGGTACTAGTGGTACCACGCTGCTGCCGCTGCTGTCACGTCACGGAGCAGGAGCGGTGAGTATTGTGCTCACCTTGCAGCCCCTGCGCGCTCTTGTGATTGCTCCTGCGCGCTCCCGTAATGGCCCCTGCGCGCTCTTGTGATTGCTCCTGCGCGCTCCCGTAATTGCCCCTGCCCGTGTGCCCCTGCGATCTGCCCCCCCTACATCCCTATCTGTCCTCCCGACATCCCGATCTGCCCCCCCGACATCCCAATCTGCCCCCTCCGACATCCCAATCTGCCCCCCGACATCCCAATCTGCCCCCCGACATCCCAATCTGCCCCCCGACATCCCAATCTGCCCCCCGACATCCCAATCTGCCCCCCGACATCCCAATCTGCCCCCCGACATCCCAATCTGCCGGCCTCCCCCGTGATCTCTATTCTGCAGCTCCTCCGGTATCTCCCTCCTCCTCTGCTCTCCTTGCAGCCCCTGCGCGCTCTTGTGATTGCTCCTGCGCGCTCCCGTAATGGCCCCTGCCCGTGCCCCCCTGCGATCTGCCCCCCCGACATCCCGATCTGCCCCCCCGACATCCCGATCTCCCCCCCGACATCCCAATCTGCCAGCCTCCCCCATGATCTCTATTCTGCAGCTCCTCCGGTATCTCCCTCCTCCTCTGCTCTCCCCCCCGACATTCTCTTACCTGTCTTCACCGGTCGATCACATCTGCTTCCATCGCTGGGTCCTTCTACCTGGGTCTTCTGCTGAGCTGTCCAACTTCCTGCCTGCTGCTCCTGTAAAGCTGTTCCTCCTGCTAATCCTCTCGGTACTGTGAGTATAACTTTTTTTTTCTTTTTTTTCCTCTATCCCCTGTCCATTTTTACACCTCATGCGTCCGTGCGTCCCGCCGAGCACTGATCAGGGATGCAGATAACGTATCTGCATCCGTGGTCAGTTTTCGGCGGGTCTTTTTTTTTCCCGTATCCCCGACGCTTTTTGTATCGCATCAGTCCGTGCATCCCGCCGAGCGCTGATCAGGGATGCACATAACGGATCGGCATCCCTGCTCAATTTTTGGCGTGACAAAAAGCATCGGGGATACGGAAAAAAAAGTCACGCCAAAAATTGAGCAGGGATGCCGATCCGTTATGTGCATCCCTGATCAGCGCTCGGCGGGACGCACGGACTGATGCGATACAAAAAGCGTCGGGGATACGGAAAAAAAAGTATCGCATCTGTCCGTGCATCCTGCTGAGCGCGAATCAGCATCCCTGCTCAATTTTTGGCGTGACTTTTTTTTTTTCCGTATCCCTAGCGCTTTTTGTATCTCATCTGACCGTGTCTCCTGCAGCGGCCGATCAGTGCACTGTGTTTGTGCGTCTGAAAAGTCAAATGGCGTTCCTTGTCTTCTGAGCCCCGCCATGCGCCCAAACAATTGATTTCCACCACATATGAGGTATCTGCGTACTCGGGAAAAATTGCACAATACGTTTTATGGTGCATTTTTTCCTGATACCGTTGTAAAAAGAAAAAAAAAAGCTACCTTGTTGCTGCAAAAATTAAAAAAAAAAAAAATAATTTTCACGGTTCAACGTTATCAACTTTCAGTGGAGCCCCTGGGGGTACAAGGGGCTCACTAAACATCTAGATAAATTCCTTGAGGGGTCTAGTTCCAAAATAGGGTAATTTGTGGGGGAGCTCCACTGTTTAGGCACCATAGGGGGGGGGTCTAAAAACGTGACATGGCGTCCGCTAATGATTCCAACCAATTTTGCTGTCAAATGGTGCCCTTCTCTTCTGAGCCACGCCATGCGCCCAACAATTACTTTCCACCACATGTGAGGTATCTGCGTACTCAGGAGAAATTGCACAATACGTTTTATGGTGCATTTTTTCCTGATACCCTTGTGAAAAAAAAGCTACCTGGTTCAAGTAACAGTTCTGTGGTAAAACAAAAGAAAATTGTATTCATGGCTCAACATTATCGACTTCTGTGGAGCCCCTTGGGGCTCACCAAACATCTAGATAAACTCCTTGAGGGGTCTAGTTTCCAAAATGGGGTCACTTGTGGGGGAGATCCACTGTTTAGGCACCTCAGGGGGTCTCCAAACGTGACATGGTATCCGCTAATGATTCAAACAAATTTTGCTGTCAAATGGTGCTCCTTCTCTTCTGAGCCCCGCCATGCGCCCAAACAATTACTTTCCACCACATATGAGGTATCGTCGTACTCAGGAAAAAATGCACTATAAATTTCATGGTGTATTTTTTCCTGATACCCTTGTGGAAAAAAAAGCTACTTAGTTGAAGCAATAGTTTTGTGGTAAAAAAAAAAAAATTCTTTTCACAGCTCAACTTTATGAACTTTTGTGAAGCCCCCAGGTGTTCAAAGTGCTCACCAAACATCTAGAAAAAATATTTGAGGGCTCTAGTTTCCAAAATGGGGTCACTTGTGGGGGAGCTCCATTGTTTAGGCACCTCAACGGGGTCTTCAAACCCGACATGGCGTCCGCTAATGAGTGCAGCTAATTTTGCGTTCAAAAATTCAAATGGCGCTCCTTCCCTTTCGAGCTCTGCCGTGTGCCCAAACATTTGATTTCCACCACATATGAGGTATCTGCGTACTCAGGATAAAATGAACAATACATTTTATGTTGCATTTTTTCCCCGATACCCTTGTGAAAAAAAAGCTACCTAGTTGAACCAACAGTTCTGTGGTAAAAAAAATTTTTTTTCTTTTCACGGCTCAACGTTATAAACTTCTGTGAAGCCCCCAGGCGTTCAAAGTGCTCACCAAACATCTAGAAAAATTATTTGAGGGCTCTAGTTTCCAAAATGGGGTCACTTGTGGGGGAGCTCCATTGTTTAGGCACCTCAGGGGGTCTTCAAACCCGACATGGCGTCCGCTAATGAGTGCAGCTAATTTTGCGTTCAAAAATTCAAATGGCGCTCCTTGCCTTTCGACCTCTGTCGTGCACCCAAACAATTGATTTTTACCCCATATGGGGTATCAGCGTACTCAGGAGAAAATGCACAATAAATTGTAGGGTGCAGTTTCTCTTTTCTCCCTTGTAAAAATGAAAATTTTATGGCTAAAGTAACATTTTTGTGTTAAAAAGTAAAATTTTCATTTTTTCCTTCCACATTGCTTTGGTTCCTGTGAAGCACCTAAAGGGTTAATAAACTTCTTGGATGTGGTTTTGAGCAGTGTGAGGGGTGCAGTTTTTAGAATGGGGTCACTTTTGGGTATTTTCTGTCACCTCGGCCTCTCAAAGTCACTTCAAATGTGATGTGGTCCCTAAAAAAATTATTTTGTAAATTTTGTTGGAAAAATTAGAAATTGCTGATGAACTTTGACCCCTTCTAACTTCCTAATGAAAAAAAAATTCTTTCGAAAATTGCGCTGATGTAAAGTAGACAAGTGGGAAATGTTATTTCGTAACTATTTTGTGTGATATATCTCTCAGATTTATGGGCATAAATTTTCAAAGTTTGAAAATTGCGACGTTTTCAAAATTTTCGCACAATTTCCTAAATTTTCACAAATAAACGCAAAAAGTTTCGGCCTAAATTTACAACTGACATGAAGTACAATATGTCACGAAAAAACAATCTCAGAATCGCCAGGATCCGTTGAAGCGTTCCATAGTTATAACCTGTCAAAGTGACACTGATCAGAATTGCAAAAAATGGCCCGGTCATTAGGGTGTTTTATTGGCCGGGGGTGAAGGGGTTAAACCGCAACTAGGGCTTATTTTTGGGCACGGGCTTATATTTAAGTCTTGCTCTGAAAATGCTGAAAATTCCTGCTAGGGCTTATTTTTGGAAAAACACGGTATTTGAGGATGCCCCACAAATGCTTAATAGGGTTTAGGTCTAGGGAAAGTCCGTGGTCGTCTTGGAGATATGTTTGGGGTCATTATGTTGGAGCACTGCCCTGTGGCTTTCTTAGGGAGAAGATAATGCTCTGCTTCAGTATGATACAGTACATGTTGGCATTCATGGCTCCCTCAATGAACTGTAGCTCCTCACAGCTGACAGCATTCATGCAGCCCAAAAACCATGACACTACACCATGCTTGACTGTAGGTAAGACACACTTGTCTTTGTAACACTCACGTACTTGCTGCCCCACACGCTTGACACCATCTGAACCAAATAAGTTTATCTTGGTCTCATCAGACTACAGGACAGTCCAGTAATCCATGTCCTAAGTCTGCTTGTCTTCAGCAAACTGACTGCAGGCTTTCTTGTGCATCATATTTAGATGAGTCTTTCCTCTGGAAGGACAGATATGCAGACCGATGTGATTCAGGATGTTGCATATGGTCTCGGTACTGACAGGCTGTCCCCCACCCCTTTAACCTCTGCAGCAATGCTGGCAGCACTCATATGTCTACATTGAAAAGACAATCTCTGAATATGATGCTGAGCACATGCACTCAACTTCTTTGGTCAACCATAGTGAGGCTTGTTCTGAGTGGAATCTGTCTAAAAGCCGCTGTACGTATGGTCTTGGCTACGGTGCTGCAGCTCAGTTTCAGGGTGTTTGCAATATTCTTATATTTAAGTATTTTTAAGTCCTACTTTAAGTAGAGCAACAATTCTTTTTTTCCGATCCTCAGAGAATTATTTGCCATGAGGTGTTATGTTGAAATTCTAGTGACCAGTAAGAGAGTTAGTGACCGATAAACCCAAATTTAACACACTAGCTCCCCATTCACACCAGAGATATTGTAACACTGAGTCACGTAACACAGGGGAGCGAAAAATCACTAATAGGGCACAATTTTGCCATTTTCACTTAGAGGTGTACTCACTTTTGTTGCCAGCGGTTTAGGCATTAATGGTTGTGTGTTATTTAAAAGACACAACATATTTAACTGTTCTACAAGCAGTACATACACTGACTACTTTACATTTTATCAAAGTGTCACATTTTCAGTTTTGTCCCATGAAAGATATCTTAAAATAGTTACAGTAATGTGAGGGGGGTGTACTCACTTTTGTGATATACTGTATATTTATAGCCACTGCTTAAATACTGCTATTTAACAGTGATACAGTATACACATGCACATAACAATTTATGTTTATTTTCCATGTATGTACATAACACTTTATGTTTATTAATTTTCATGACCGAAACTCCGGGGGGTCATGTGCACTAAGCCGAAATCCAGTGTCGGGCAGTGATGGCAGAGGAGAGGTGAGTAAGATCCTCCTCTGATGCTACGCATTCATTAGCTTGTTCGTACTTCCACAGGGACGTACTAACATGCTAATGGGACCGACTAGCAAGGGAAGAAACGCCCAGGGGACTAGTCCACTCGCTC